>NW_026533147.1:600000-810422 GCF_026283585.1 Hylaeus volcanicus | reverse complement strand
ATGTCTATTACAAGTCGGGCGTTACACGTGAGCACAAATCAAGACAATTTTGGAAATAAATAATTTCTTTTCTAGTCAGGAGTTGTATAGTACTTTGAATGTGACAAATCCAAAAATGACTATAGAATACCGAACTTGGAAAACATTTTTAACATTAAGATTGTTTTTTAAGACGTTTTGTTTGATAACTTTGATAAGCGAGCGAAACAAAAATTAACACAACACACAGCCATTGAGAGAAGGTGATGGAGTGACCAAAAAGTAACACACTTAAAAGAACTGTAAAGAATTTGCGTGTTGTTGTAATTAAAGTTAAACGAAGACTACCAAAAGCTGTGAGAGCAGCGAAAACAAATAATTGTCCTAGCGAAGCAGAAATACAATAAAATGTTATATGATAAAGGATACGAGGATGTTGTAAGCAATACGCTAAAGGTTGTGTTCCTTCAAATAATAAAATACAACAAAGGGACGTAAAATAAGCGAAAATGTTAGTTAAAAACATTAAATGTGTTGAAGATATTTTAACATGACAAAGGAGTTGATCTTGGCGTGGTCCAGTCATGGAATCACAAAATAAAGAAATACATAAAAAAAGAATTCCTAGAAAGTTATTCGAAGTCGTTTTGTTCACAATTGGTTTTGAGTTTAATCTATTATAAACTATAAGACAGGTTGTTATAATTACAACAACTATATAATCAAAAAGAGGATACTTTTTCTTAAAAAATATAAACCCTCCTAATATCACCGGTATCGTTTTCGCTGACTTTATAAGAATTTGTGTTGGATAAGTAACATGGGATAATGCATAATTGGTGCATAGCATTGAAAATACATAAGTTAAAGATGACAAAAATATTTCATATAAAACATTTGATTTGATAGAAAACAAATATGTTGACAAAAACTGCTGGAAATTGATCCAACCTTGAAGCAAAATATTACAATGCTTTATTGAGTTTTTCGTGAGAAGTTTTGAATTGTCAGTTGTTTGAAGGGATGCTAACTGATGATATTGGCCTACATCATCCACATCACTAGATGAGACATCTGCGTGAATATGGAGCGAATCTTCTGCATACAATATGATTCCTGAGATCAAAATATTACCTAAACATAAGGATGATACTAAAAAAACAGGATAATTAAACTGATTTGTCACCCCAGAGGTGTCTTTTGAACGAAAGAGTGTTTCTTGTATATAGCCGAAACATAAGAAGCATACATAAATTCCTGTTACTATAATTCCATCTCGTAATGAAGGAAGTAAATTAAATATATTTGTTGAGATTGTTATGCTTTTTTTAATTTTCTTTTCTTTTATTTTTTCCATGTTTATTAATTCAAAAATTTAAAAAAAAAAAAACATTTATAAAAGAAGTTTTTTTGTTATCCCATTTAAGGAAACATGTATTTTTTTTTATTAATAAAAAAAAAAACATCTGTGGATTTTAAAAAGTCAATGAAAAATAAATCTGTGACTTTACATATCTTTTAATTGATACCAATTATCCAATGTAATAAGACGTCATTACTTATTTTTTATTTTAAACAGAACACTTGCCACAAGATTATTTTTTTTTCAAAACAATAACGTTACGGTTTATTATGTTATTAAGACAACTATAACGTGGTACACGAATATAGTAGTAGAATATTAAAAGAGAAAAACAAATACTGCACTGGTGAAGATTTTTTTTAAATTAAGGAATGAAGGAACCAAAAGAATTGTATTCAATTTATATAGAGTCATTTTCTAATTTTCTAAATTCTTTATTTCCAGGACTTTCTTGTATTATTCTTCCATGTATTTTAATTTCTTTTTTAAAAAACGGGTGCCAAACATGCTTGTTGTTATTTTTTAGGTGTCTTTAAAATTTTGGAAGCATCATGGGAAAACAAAATGGATTCACAAAAAAAAAAAAAAATTTTAAATCAGTGTTGTTTAATATATGAGACATATCTTCAAGATCATTGCGTTCCTATCTTTGTTAAAGATAGGTTGCCATGTTTAGCTACAAAACAATGCGACGGAGAAACGATCAACACCACGTGTTCCACGTCGGGTTCGACAGAATGTGTACGTCAATATCTCACTTAAATTAAGAAAAAAAAAATGATCTGTAGACGACATTGTTTTCAAAATATCGTGTGGAATGCGCACGCCATCAAATAAATCCTTGGTATGTGTTCAGAAAAGAACAACAAATTATTCAAGTCGATGTGTTCCATCACGTATGTGGAACTGAAATATTAAAAGAAAAATTATGTACATCTTTGTGTGTGGGGAGGGTATAATAGAAAGTTCTTCAGAAGCTTTGTATTCCACAAACATTGGGACATGCGTTGTTAGAATCGAGTTCATCACGTCAATTATGTGATGCACTGGAAAAGAAATGCTACGAATCATTTCTTTATCCTCATTATAAGAGTAATTTACCGAATGCACGCTGTTCTTGTTCTGTAAACACAGATACTGAGGTATCTTTAACGATGAATAACAACGGAGTGTTACAACAATGTTTATCTAAAGTAAGACTTTAAATTTTTAGTTTTTATATGATAGATATCTACGTGTCGTTTTTTTAAGAAACCTTGCGATGAAAATGTTTTGTTGCAAACACTTTATATAGTGGTGTCCTTAGAACTTGTGAAGGTGCTAAATTTTTGGTAAGAAACTCTCTTTTTCAGTGTCCCAGCGAAATACCATTGTTAGGTTTGAAAACGCTCTTCGAGAGATTTTTGTTAGTGTTACTATTCTTATTAAAAAGCCATGCCATAAAAATCGTGTATGGTTTTTTTATTTAGGAGTGCTGTAAAATCTTGTCGTTGGAAGGTTGAATGGGACGTTGGGAAAATCAACGAGAATCGTTTACTATGCCAACTTTATGTAAGTTTAAAAATAATAAAATAATTTTTTTAAGTCTAGTAAGAAGAAAAAAAAACCTTCTGTTTAGGGTCATTTAACATTAAAATTAAGTTACTTTGAAAATGGTAAAATTTTCGCCACGCATTCGAACGAGTGTGCACGATCGCTCGAATTCGCTTTTCCAGTGGGTAACGAACGTGTGAACAAAATATAGCAATAAACGTTTTGTATTGTAGATGGATATTGAAAGAATAGTGGAAGATATTATCAAATGTATTATAGAAGAACACTACATTTTTTTTCATAAAATTGAACAATTTTACAAAGCGTTACGTAAGCACTTAAAAGGTTCACTGTGATGGTTCTTGATGCACTATGCTCACATTGTTTTAGATACACATGTACTGAAACATGTCAAACGTGTTGTGGCGTTCCACCAAAGAAAATTTGATTGGAAACAACCTAATGATACAATACCGTACAATGTGATGTGTCATTTATTAAAAAAATGAGGCATGTGCGTTCAAAAAATGTAAAGTACATGTTTTTTTCTTGGACGACGTATGACTTGATCAAAAAAATTACTGTGACACAAATAGAGAACAGTAAAGACGATTCTGTCAAATCGTTTTGTAACTCTTTGTTTTCACACAAACACACATACACACACGTGCGCGTACCTGTCACACCCCACACAAAGACAAAGGTCGAAATGGAGAAAGCGTCTTCGTCTTCAATTTCTCTGATAAAAAAAAGGGTTGCGTATTTTTATGATTCCGAGATAGGAAGTTACTATTACGGGCCAGGTCACCCGATGAAGCCTCAACGGGTTAGAATGACGCATGCTTTATTAAAGGGTTATGAATTGTATCGTTTAATGGATGTAAGTTTCGAGTGTTTTTTTTTTTTTGATTTAACTTAAAATTCAAACCACAATATCCTTGTATGTTTTTTAGGTAATTAAACCGCATCGTGCAAGTGAAAGTGAACTCACGTTTTTTCATGATAATGATTATGTGAATTTCCTAGCTGTAGTAACAGCGGAAAATGCTAAAGAATTTCTTAACCACACAAAGCGCTTTAATATTGGGGATCAAACAGATTGTCCTGTTTTTCCAGGTTTATTTGAATTCCAGGTGAAGTTGTTTTTTCCTTGGTAGCAATACAAAATGACAACAGTATAACTTTTATGTAGCAATCTTGTGCAGGTGCATCTATAGATGCAGCCGCTCGACTGAATGCGGGAAAAGCAGACATTTGCATAAATTGGTCAGGGGGATTACATCATGCAAAGCGTGCAGAAGCTTCAGGATTTTGTTATATTAATGTAACTTTAGTCAATAAAATAGTTAACTAATAAAATTTTTTTTTTCTAATGTACAGGACATTGTTTTGTGTATCTTGGAACTCTTAAAATATCATCCCCGTGTAATGTATATTGATATTGATATTCATCATGGAGATGGAGTAGAAGAAGCTTTTTATACAACACATCGGTATGTTTAATGAAAGAAAGTAATCATACAAATGAAAAGAATGGTGTAAAACAAAATTAACGTTTTGGTCAGCGTGATGACAGTGTCGTTCCATAAGTTTGGAGATTTTTTTCCAGGAACAGGAGATATCACAGATGTCGGAGGTGCAGCAGGAAAGTATTATGCCATTAATGTTCCATTGAATGATGGAATTCAAGATGAACAGTATTTGGATTTATTTAAACCAATTATATCTAAAGCAGTGGAAGTTTATCGACCGGGAGCTATTGTGTTACAGTGTGGAGCAGATTCAGTCTATGGTAAAATAAAGAAACAAGTGATTTTTGTCCAAAGTCGAATTTAAAACTGATGATTTTCAAAAATTGCAGGCGATCGTTTGGGGAAATTCTCTTTAAGCATTAAAGGACATGCTGAGTGTGTTAAACATGTGGAATCTTTTCATATACCCCTTGTCGTTTTGGGAGGTGGAGGTTACACAATTCGTAATGTTGCGAGGTGATTTCAGTTCTTTTTTATGAAATCAATAAAAATAAAAATAAAATTTCTTTTCAAAAAAGAACATGGGCATATGAAACGTCTGTTTTACTGGATCAAAATGTTCCTAATAATTTACCATTTAACGTAAGATAAATCGTCATGTTAATATTTTTTATGTTAAATATGAATGCATTACAGGATTATTATGATTACTATGGACCTGAATATACTCTGCACGTACCTGTTGTATCAGACACTAATTGTAATTCTAAAGATCACTTACAAGCAATTAAACAACGTGTTCTAGAGAATTTAAGTCGCTTAGAGCATGCTCCAGGTAATGTAATTAATGTATACATTTCTCCTTGTGTTATCGTGTAAAGTCACATTTACAAAAAAATAATTAAACACTACTCACTCTAGGAGTCGAGTTCGCCTATGTTCCTCCTGACTTTTTTCATAATGTCGAAGACGATCCTGATGAAACAGAACAGTATCAGATTCAATATGAAGGAGGTGGTGAAGCAGCTTCCTCAAATGAATCCATAATCAAAACAGATGCTCGTAAACAAAGAACATGTGAAGCTTTATCTTATTTACGACCAAAAGAGAAAGCAACTGTTCATCAAATACAGTCCGCTGAGCATGCATGTGAATTTTATGACACTTTAGGTGACTCGACATTTAAAGCAAAACAATTTGAAAATTTCATCAATTTACAACCGGGAGTTGCTTATCATGATGATGTATTAAATCCAGAACATAATAAAGATTGGTAGATTACTTTTAGATTAAATCCAATGTGTTGATAAGAAAAAATCACAAAATAACAAAAGTAGCGACACGCATAAATAATACCAAATCAAGTAAAAACGATACCTGAAAAGAAGATATTTTTTCGTGTATAAAAAAGAATTTAGAAAACTAACGTATTTTTTGAACCATCGTTTAATTTTTTCAATTCACTTGAAGCTTTAAGAATATTGTCTAAACTGTCTTCCGCAACCGCATGGACTGAAATAGAAACACATTTCAAAAGTGAAAATGTTCTGTTTCTGTTATAATACAAACAACAAAAGGTCCTATTACTTGTTTGACATAAATCACTTTGGGATGCTATTTCAGTAACAAAAGAATCCATCAAATGTTGTAAATCCGATAACGATTGAAGAACATCTCTACAATTTTTTACCACAATAATGTTTTTGCATTAGCGAAAAAAAAAGAAAAGATTCTTACCGAAAAGGTTTTTGTGTTGCATTACGTTTTTCTTTGGTTACAACAAGTTGTTGATAGTCATATTGCAAAGAATTATTAAAGGTAGTTTCACTGGCACTCAAATCAATCGACGTCTCCACAACGTTTTTATTCTACAAATCCTTTTCCATGTTTTCTTTTTTAAAAAAAAAGACACACTTGTTTTGCCGTTGTTTTCACTCGGTTTAACTCTTTTATTTTTGAAAAATTCGGTTTTTGTGTCAAAGGTTTTAACCAACGCGACGCAACAAAAGGTAAGCAATAAACGACTGAGAGAAACAGAATGTATCTGTTTCTACATAGACTTGTTTTGTCGAAATACCTTTTGAATCATAAAGTTCATCGCAGCCTTTGCTTCTTCCAATACAGGGCAAAATCTCAAGGTCATCGAAACCGCTAGGTGTTAAGAGTCTAACAAAAGTATGATATATATAAAGACGCACAAAATATAAAATCAACAAAATATCTTTTGACCTTTGCAGGTAGCTTTCTCTTAAAACACGATTTGTTTCAAGTTCTTTGTATTTCTAAAGACCAATAAATTAGAAGTGATTCTCGTTACAAGAAGCACAACAAAGTTGTAATTATTACCGAAGACAATTGTAAAAAATGATCAAAAAAATAAGCAACAATTCCTTTATAATAATCTTGTTCTGTTTCTGACGTATTAGAATACTATAGATCAACCCATTTTTTATTGTAAATGAAATGATAATATTACGTTTGTTTATACCTGAGAATTCTTTCTGCGTGGATTCTTGTTCAAACTTTTTAATGTTATTATGAACTTGTTGAATTTGTAGTCTAAATAGTTTTATATCAGTTATTCATTGTTTCGTTAAGATTTACCCTAAAGAAGCAGCTAAAATGGACACCTTTGTTTTTGTCTGTCGTTTTCCTGAAAAATTTACAAGACAGTCAAAAGGTCTTTTCAATGTATCAAAACTGTTTAATTGATTATCATAAACAAGTAATTTTGTCTTCAAATTCACACATTCCTTTTCCTAACAAAACGTTTGCTTCAAAATACATGAGTATAGCATGCTAGCTTGCCATTTCTTACAATAATGAACGCTGAATTTAAAATAACATCTTGCTTTAATTTTCTATGTTTTTGAAAATATTTTGATGTTGGTTTTTCACATAGTCGATAAGTTAAAAATTCTTTTTGACGGTCAACCATGACATTCCAAAACTTTCAAAACAATGATTTCTTCGCTGTTTTCCGCTATACAAGTATTCAAGTCGACATCTGAACAAACAGATACTATGACATGAATTTGTTTGAGCTATTGCGTTAAGATGAAATTTTTTGTGTGTCATACAATAATTGATTTTATATTAAATAAAACTACATTTTGCGAATAGCAAAAATTGAATTTACTTCAAGAAAAATAATTAATGCATAATACAAGTAATTTTTTGAACATTCAAATAAAATTTTTTAAAATCACTAGCTTTTGTAAAAAATGACTGTTTTTACAACTACAGATTCGAGTGAAGCTGGTATCTCAGAGAACATGCAGATATTAGACGCACAAAACTAAAAATTTCTTTAGGGTTCAGTCGATTTTGTTAATGAAATTTTTTTTTAAAAAGCATTGTTTCTATGTGTTATAAAATTATTTAAGCCTAAATTTTTTTTACTATCAAGACAAACCTTATTTTTTTTTAATTGACATTCTATCTTTAATCTTTTTTGTAGCAATGTCAACACTTCAACCTTTTCTAGTTGGATGTTTTACCATGGCGTGTTTTTCTGTTGTGATCTTGGGCTTATTAAGCTTTATTGTTGATAATTCTACTTCAGGAGTTCATTTAAAGGATCAACAAAAACCATTAGCAGCGCAAGCATGTTTAATTGCAGCAGCAGGTTACTTTCTTTTAGGCATTTTTTCGTTTGTTCAGGGACAAATCGCTTCGTTGTATCGTTTTTATTCCACATGTATGTTCTTTTATTTTTCTGTTATATTTTGCAATGTTTCTTGTTGCAGCTTACTCCCCTCTACCCGAGTGTTCTTATGAAGAGGCTTATCGTCTTGTAGAAATGAAACCTTTGTTACAACACAGCCGAAAATTTTTGACGAATGAATCTATTGGTGCATGTGTTGATTCAGCCAAACCTTTTTGGAAAGAGGAATCTTTTTACGACCGAGAAACGTTCTGATAAGCAAAGGCTTTCTTTTACTACGTTGAAAAGTTCAAACTTATTCAAAGCCTTCTCAAGCTTTTTGTTTTTAATTTTTTAATTTCATTCCTTACTGCGAAAAAAAAAATTATACGATTTTACTAATGTTCTACATAAAAAAGTTTTTTTTCAATCTTTCCTCGAGAAAAACCTTTTTTGTGTAGTAAGTTAGAAATGGGAAGAGGAGAAGAAACTAGGATAGGCTTGTTGCTGAACGAGTTGATATCTTTGCAGAAAATCCTTTTCATAAGGAGTAAAAGATAACCAATGTTTTACAACGTAGTGAAGCATTTTTTGTGAAACACCTGTAACACTTGTGTAAATTCTGTCTTCAACACAAAGAGTGATTCCAAAAAGAAGAGGATCTTGGTTTTTGTTATCCTTATTTGATGGCGTTGGATGCTCTTCTAGAAACATTTGAGCTTTCTCTTTGTTTTCAGTTTTGTTTTGTTCAGTGGGCAATGGGATTCCCGTACATCCAGTCGATTCGCTTTGGCCCACTTCATCATCAGGTATTTGATTGGCATGTAGAATAGCGTCGAAGGAATCGAAAAATGAAGTCCCTCTACGCATTGTACGCGCTTTCCTTTCAATTTCTAACACTTTATTGCCTTCATTTGATTCATTAGGTAGAATTCGATTTGGCCACACATCCCAATACAAAAAAACATGAGGAGCAATTTGTAAGGAAGGCTCTTTTGAGTAACACCCGGATGTCACACATCCACTGAAAGCATCTCGTAATAATTCAGGAAGTGGAGGACTAGAAAAGGAAGAGATCCTCTTGTTTTAGGCGTTAACTTATTTTTATACAACTGACCTCTGTTGTAATGGAGAAGAACAAATGTCATGGGCAGCTTCATTTTTCATGGGAACAAGTTCATCGAGAAATGTCCAATAACGCGGATCACAACATGCACGATCATAGGCATCAAAACGCTCCAAACTTGAAACAAACATGGGGTTTTTTGAATCTTTTTTTTTTTTAATATATAGAACAAATTGTTATCAAACATTTTAAATAGACAAAAAAAAACGACTCTTACCATTCGAAGAAGCTTCCTGTCTTAAAGTAAAGGAAAAGATACTGTACACTTCTTCTGGGTGACTTTTTGTAAATAAGTGAAGGCAATACATTCGAAAAGGTTGAATTTCAAAAAGTTGCTGGTGAAATTGTGAAATAATATCACGGTTAATTGAAGGTACGGAATGATAGATTGTTGCACGAACATTAAAAGGTATACCGCTTTGCGTCAGTGTTGAATCCAATGATACTAAACACACACACAAACATACAGATTCAAACATAGTTGTTAGCGCAAGCTTCTTGTTAACATTAGGCTATTTGTTAACATTAGGTTTTTCGTTAACGTTAGACTTCTTGTTAGCCTAATGCTTTTTGTTAACGTTAGATTTTTTATTAACGTTAGACTTTTTGTTAGTTTATGAATTTTCGTTACTGGTTACCAAGAGCAAGAGACAATTCGCGTAAAGGTTCGTGCCGTTTCCATTGCCGGAGCTCCTTTAACCTTGTTATTAGTGGCTGTTTTGAAAGTGTGTGAGTTTTGGTGTTATTATGCAGCTTAATAGATCCACTGATGCGTTTATAATGAAGGGAATTCCTACACGCAGTGGTGTTGTCGCTGCTAAGCGTCAAGCCACAATTGGGTATGACAGTCACGGGAAGCGAAGTAATAAGTTGACATGTCTCGTGTTGTTTGAGAAGAAAGTTGATGCGTTTCTGCTTTTGATTTATATAATCATAAGCTGTAAGTGTCATGCAACACTCTTGAGGATTTTGTGAAGGTACTAGCGGAATTAAAACTTGAAGGTTTAACGTATTTTCTTTACTTGAACATACCTTTAGCGACTAATGTATTTTTATTTACATTTTGAAAGGTTACATGACAATCACCTAATTGACAAACAGTGAAAGAACCGTTTTGAACGCGACAGTGCCGCAAAACGGTATTCTTCAAAATCTATAAAACATTACTTAAGGATCCTGTGAATTGATATTTAGGAAAGTTTTTATTAGAAACAATAATAACAAACAACTGAATTTGATGTGCCCAAAGAAAAGTCGAGTAATGTTTAATTTTCAGTGCTAGCAGTAACAAAAAAAATGGACGACTCTTACAAATTAGGGAGTGAAAAACTCACTAAAAACAGTGTCGTTGCTAACAGACATCATATCATTACTTTCACAATTGTCTTGTTTACGCATGTTTCTTTTTTCCAGAGTAGTCTTCTGACCATTATCAAGCATGTTCTCCACTTCAGAGATTGTCTTGGAGTCTTTTGGTAATGATCCATCTTGTGATGAGGGAATAGGTTTATTTTTAAAAGAAGATACCTGATCCCGATATTGATTGAGAAATGTTATAATATCTGTAGTAAAAGTCTCCATGAGGAAATGAAACAAAAAAATAGCAACATTTTCCACTGTAAAAATTATGTGGTTCTTAGTTTTAATACCAGATTTTTTTAATGTGACTAAAAATAACCGAAACCTTTTTTTTTTGTCGTTATTTCTTGTTTAAAAAGAATGTTTTGACGCGAGTAGGCGGGATTTATAAAAAAACATTTTGTTTAATTTTGAATTTCCAAACATTAATATTTTTAAATGGACCTCTATATTATTAAAAAAAAGGTGTGTATATGCTTTTTTTGTTTTTTTCATTTAATTAAATTTCAACAAATGGCTTTATAACGTTAAGAAACAAGATATTCTTATTTTTTTATTCATAAAAAGGTTTATTTTAACTCGAAATTGAAAAAGAATTCAGAATTTTGTTGTAGAAGATCTGTCCCAATCAAGAAGACTAAAAAGAAAACCCTCACGTGATGTGAGCAAAATGATATTCATTGTAAGAGCGATGTGATTTGATTCAAATTAAAAATGAGTGTTTATCGATACATAACCTCTCATATTGCGAATTTAATGACGCAATATGTTGGTAAGTATTTTGAGGGAATCGAACCCCACAAATTGGAGTTGGCTTGGAAGGGTGGTAATCTTCAAGTCAATGACATTGCAATGAAACCTGCGATCATGGATTTTGTCAATCTTCCACTTTGTTTAGCGTATAGTTCCATTGGAAGTGTACGTGTTTCTTTACCTTTACGAAATCTTTTAAGTGTGAGTCGTCTTAGTCCACCTGAACCATTATTAATTGAAATTCAAAATTTCTATATGATCGTGGTTCCAAAACCGGAATGTGAATGGAATGAAGAGGTTTTTCAACTACGTTGCCGTTTTATGCGAAAGCGTCGTTTAGATCAATGTGATGTAAAACTTTTAGCTGAACATGCACGTCAATGTTTTCTTAATTCAGCAAGTGAAACTTTAGCAACCTCTTCTAGATGGTTTTCTAGTGTCCTGAATCGTATAGTAGAGGATGTTAAATTTATTGTTACCAATGTTCATATTCGGTATGAATATGTCAGTCCTCATATAGATCGCTGTTTTTCTTCTGGAATGACTTTAGCGACATTAGAAATTCGAACGCCTGAAGAAACGCATTGGAAAAATTTTTTACAAAAACAGCAAGAGGAGTATGAACCGGTTACATTAGAGATGCCTCAGCTTTTTCATACTTTCCTTTATAACACTTGTTGTGTGAGTCAAAAAAAAATGTTTTCGATTACCAAAATAGCAGTGTATTGGAACAGTGGAGAAAATTGTTATTATTTAACAAGATTAAAACTTTATAATCCGCAAACAAGAACTTTTCTTGATGATTCCTTAGTCAAAACGATTCTTCAAGAAATCGCAACGTCAACACAACAGGAAAACCCTCTTGAAAAAAGTAAGACATTTTTTCATATATTAACTTTGATTTTTTTTTTCTTTAGATTTAGATGAAAAACAAGATCATTTGCGATACCCTGTTTCTTTTCTTTTAAAACCCTTTAGTTGTTCGTTTTGGCTTTTCGTTTACTCAAAAATAGATACACCAAGTGACGGAAATGTAACCAGTTCGTTTGATTCATCTTCTCCATATGTGTCTCAAAAAACCTACCAACTATGGGTTGAACTTCAACGCTTACAAGTCATCGTGAAAAAGAATATGCTCAAGTAACGCCTTCAGATGAGCAAGGCTACGAGTTTACTAATATTTTTCGTTTTTTTTTTTTTTCTGTAGAAATTTGACCGAATTTATTCGAATGGTACAATTGTACCATTCTTTATTGTCTTGTATTTTGATACGGCAAGAACTTTATATCCCATATCGACCTGAAATCAGTGTCAAGTGTTCTCCTCGTATTTGGTGGCGTTACGCTGTGAGTTGCGTTATACGACGGTTGCGTTATGAATTTCCAGAAACGTTTATTTCTAAAACAAATGTTTGGAGTTTTGGTGAAGATTTAAAAGTACGTTAAACCAGTTTTTTTTTTTAATGTGAAGTGCGTGTGTGTTTGTGTGTGTCTTTTGTATTTTTAAAAGAATGCACGAATTCAAAAGTGGAGGAATACGTTTCGAAAATTATTAACCTGTGTGTTATTTAAAGAAGACTTTAATACAGGTTTGTTGTTCTTTTTCCTTACAATTGAGATGGTACTGCTTTTTTTTGTTTTCAGAACTTATATTTCACTGTGATAACCAGTATCTTGAGGAATATAAAGAAATGCAACATATTCAGAGTTTCTTGCCTGAAAAAGACTTATTAGAAGTCTTTGTTGAAACCAAACGTCTTTATTTGGAAGCATCACGGCATGATGGTACGTCCGCACGTCATTCTTACAATGAAAAAAAAAAAGAATTCAAGGTAAGTCATAACGGTCTAATTCGATTTCAATCCAACGTTTTAGTTTTCTTTTTCGAGTTGGCAACCATGGTTTCGAGCAACGCCACAAATAAAAAAGAGCGGATCCGACAATGACATTGTTCAAGATGAACATCCTACGACGAAAACTTCCGCTCCTTTTTCTTTGAAACACGGTTTGACTTCATTAATGTCATTGGATGACCATCTGTATCAAGATTGTGATACTTGTTATAATATTTCTAATTGTTCTTCTTTTCCACGGTACTCGAACAGATTTGTGCTGCTTTCAAATCCATGTTCACGTTTCTTGTAGAGTTGAAACATTCAACAAGGAGAATGGTTTTTCCCGATCTTCATTGAAAAGGCAATCGGAAGACAAAAAAGGCGATTTAATGCGACATTTTTTAGCTGCCGATGAGACCTTTGTGACTATTGTTATCGATTTACAAGTCGCTTCCATTCAACTTGAAGTAAAGTGTTTATAGCTTCTAGTTCAAGTCGAAGGGTAGTTTGATTATATTTTTTTCTAGTTGTCAAAGTCAACTTGCTTACTAGCTGGAATCGCCGACGTCAAGGTTCAACTTCAAATTGATCACACTGTGTCTCATTCGGTCACTGTGCAAGACTGTTGGCTCCACTATTTACGTCATGATGCATCACCTCAAGCCTTGTTATCCCGGTAAGAAGGCGAGAAAAGTGTGGCATTTCTAACATGTATTATCTAGTCGTGACTCCTTGTCAAAACAATTACTAGCGCTAATTTTTTGTGGAAAAGAAAAAAAAACTAACAAACCAATGCTTCTTTTGGATGTAAGAAGAGTTATCATTCACTGGATTCCATTTATTTATACCGAGATCGCCCATTTGTTATCTATTGTAACGGACCCACCAGGCATTCCCGCTGAATCCCAAGAAACACTACATAATTCAACGACATTTTCTGAAACCTCCAGGTTTTAGTGCACTGTTGTTGATCAGCGCAACATTCATTTTAGGGTGTCCTCATTTTAGACTCGTTTCTTTTAGTAAATTATCGACCGCTAAAAAATATATGTGTGGTCATTACCGTAATATGTACATTAAAGTATTGATTGAAGCTCCTATTATTATTATTCCTACAAACAGTACATTCAATCCTCTATTGACAAATTGTCAAAAACCGGTTATTGCAGTGCATCTTGGAGCTATTTCAGTAAAAAAGAAAACGCTCTACATTTTACTTTCCTTAATTCGTTGGTGCGGTTGTAGATTGATTCCAATGTTACGGAATTACCGACTCATCATGAGGTTCAAGAAACACATCATTCTAATGTTCAAGTGACCTCCCTTCAACGCTTTCGCGTCCAACTTAATGAATTGTTTCTAAAGTACTTACAATCAGCGGACATGGATGAAGACGTCACAAGGAAGAGTGGTGAACTTGTTATAAGCCCTTTTGCTGTTCAGGTATTCACATACAAATTCAACTCAACGTCATTCCAATGCACTGGTGTGATTTTTTTTTCATTTTATTTGTGTATGTTTGTGTTTTGGTAACGGGGTACAGATTCTTTTAGTTTTGTCTATAGAAGAAAGACATCCAGAGACTTTTCCAAGTGGATTGTGTGAAACCACAAAAAACGACGCTTCCATTTTAGAAAACCATCATGATGAAGCAACATTTCATTACGTTCTGCGAATTCACGGAGATCTACCTACCTTGACAATAGCTTTAAACAAAGAAACGTATTCTGCCTTAATGGAAGCAGTTGCTTGTATGATTCACCGTCAAGACGTGAACGCAACGTGTGGACGTCATGTAACAGGGTTTCAAAACCATCAGCTCCATAAAAATACCGGCTTTCACAGAACGGTAACATTGGGACCAACTTGGTCAAACTTTTGTGATGAGTGCTGTGTTTTTAATAAAACAATTCATGAAATCGGTGTAGCGAAACGGTTTCATAGTATGTACACTAAAAAGAGTCAATGCCATTTTACAAAACAACACGCCGTTTCACCCCAAAGCGGTACCGACGACTCAGACAGCCTTGACAAGACGGGTGTAGGCCGTCAAATAAGCACTTCTAAAGGTCATACCGAAGTCGCGATTCCGTTTGAGGTTCAAGCAAGTTTCTCCTTGTTAACATTTCAGCTTTCCGTGAACTGCAGCCATCGTTTTAAAGAAAACGTAGATCTGGTTACAGATCGTACTATCATTTTCTATCAACAAGCAGAAAACAAATTTTTCCAGTTAAAGATAAGAGACCTGACTTTATTTAGGACTCGATTATCACTCTTGTCACCCTACTACAAGTTATTAACAACATATAGTCTTGCAACGGCCGATGCTCCATCTTTACAGAACTACGTCGATAAAGAAAAAGTTATGAATGAAGATGTATCGAAATGTTTTATTTTCGTCGATATCACTCTTTCTTCTTATAATAGTTTAATGGACTGCCATGTAATTTTTGGTTTTGGTTGTTTCTAGTCCATTGTCAATGCGTTATTGTAGAGTCCACTAGAAATTTCAGTCACCTTTTCAAAGCATGTCACGCTTTTCTTACAACCGCGACCTTTACGTTATTTCTTGTCTTTCTGGCGGTATTCTAAACCAGATCAAATGCAACCTATTTCAATGGACACAGTAGACAAAAATGTTGTATCTTCAGGATTAGGTCAAAGAATGTCGTCCTCAATAAACGGTAAGGAGAGACAAAATGTACCCCAAATTCAACAAGATCATGGTTTTGAAAACACAATCACAACACGTTGCCTGTACTCTTTTATTTTTACGCTTCTCAGATAAGGAAAAGTATTTTTCTTTTGATCAGTTAGTTCAACATCCACATACCGCCAATACGTCGCCAGCACACAACCTCAAGAATTCACGTTACAAATCTGTCGTTCATCCATCGGGTGCTGTGGAATGGCTATTGGATATTCGAGTGATCAGTGTCTCTTGTGTTTGTATTGAAAGTCGAGAAGATAAAGCGGTAGAGAAGGTTTTTGCTATTTGTACTTTTCGAGATACATGTATTAATTTAAAAGCTTTTTCGTATGGAATCTCACTTTTTTGCGAATTGCAAAATTTAATGATACAAGACTTTGATGCTGAGCAAAATTTAGTGAATGCATCTTTATGCATAGGTGAAGAGGACCGTTTAACGTTATTTCGCGTCATTCCAGGCAGCGGTTCTTTAGTCACTATAACAGTGGACACAGTGGATAAAACATGCTCCCATTTCGACGGGGTGTCGATGAACCTTAGTATGAATATTGGAGAAGTTGAAATTGTCTGTTTTGTAGGGAAATTCCTTAAAATTTTCGATTGGATTATTCATAGTTTTCTGAGTATTTTTCTAGCATCTTCACCAGATACAGTCGAACCAACGTTAAATTTTTTTCAAAAGCCACAACATAATTGTCATCTGTCCCCCAGCTTTGATTGCACAAAACTTGAGTACAGAAATTGTGGTGAAAAAGTTTTATTACAATGGATGCTGAAAGCACTTGCTTGTCAGCCGATTCTAGGGTCTAATGAAATCGCGTATTTGAATGACATTTGGCATATATCTGAAACACCTTATCAAAAGAACCAAAGGAAAGCGACTCGTATTGTTTGTCCCTTGACATTAAGACACTATGATATACGTATTCGTTCTCCTATCATACATTTTCCTGTCAGTCTACAAGACTGTACTCGAGAAATTCAGTTAACAGTTTCCTTTATCACTTTATCCAATACTCCCCTCATTAGTCAGAACTATGGTCTTCTTGATAATATTCAAGTTGACTTTGAGAATGTTACACTTAAAAGTAATTGTGATGAGGACGCTTTAGTCACGGACCTTTCTATGAAAATTGAATTTCAACGCTCTTTACTTCAAGTTTCACCTTCTCACCCTCTTTATATAGTCTTTAATTTTTCTGATCTTGCTATTTTTCTCAATACTCTCAAATTACGTTGTCTCTTGGATGTGATAACTTTCAACATACTACAAACAAATCCTGATGACAATTGCACTACAAAGTACACCATTTGGTTTTGTTCATAAAAAGTTTCAAAATTGGTGTGGTGTTGCAGCACAACAAAAGACAGTGGGATCCAATCCAAAGAATTTCATGAAAACGTAAGTGTCATCTTGACATTTTGGAACCGTACAATATGTATGCAACTATTGGTTCTTTATGCGTCTTTAGAAAAATGTTTTTCTTTCAAAAGAACAGAAACAAACCACTGACTCGAACACTTTAGTCCCAATAAATGACACATCTTTCTTTCAATTCACTTTTAGTATTGTTTTTGTTTTTTTGCACACACCCTTATCACGCGATTCGCCTTGTATGACTCCATGCATTCTTCGAGCCAACTCGTTTCAAGTAAGTGTTGTCTTACTTTTGTGTGAAGTTTTTAATGGTTCTTTTTGTGAATAAAGTGTCGCTTTCGTAAAACGGTTCAAAAAGTTAAAATTGTTGACATCAAAGCTCTGTCGACTCGTTTCGTTCACTGTTCGACGAAAAACTCTCCTTATTGCCTTTTCCTATCGGATTCTCACGAGAGTCTTATGACGTCGTATGATGAAAATATGATAGAAATTTATAATATTTTGAACAATCTGCCATTGAGAGGTTGTATTTCGCAATGGTTTTATGACTATGTAAGCAATGCGTTCAAAGACTCCATGAAATCATCTTATGTTACACAACAAACTAAACCTGCGCATCACGCCGCGGACTGCCTTCAGTGCACATATCGGTTTCGTTCGGATGATTTCTCAAAACTCTATCTTAAAATATCTGATGTCCGAGTTATACTCCTTCAACAAGCCTTTCGAGATGTTTATTCGTTTTTAAATCAAGTAGCGTACGAAAACACAAACAAAGCGTCTAAGGAAATAGAAACGACCAGCACAGATTTCAAAAAAAAATTCAATCTTAAAGTGCACATGGTGCGTACATGTGTTGTCTTATTATCTTCCTATCTTATAGAATCCCCGTTGCTTGTAATGCGAGGCAATTTTAAATTGCAACATTATAGTATAGCAGACAAGAACTCTGCACCATCTTCATCAAACGATACTACCAATTACTGCAGTGTGGAAGACTACACTATGGACGTGTCGGATGTGGAGCTCTTCGTTACCAATTTGAAAACACTTACTGCCTTAGAATATGCTCAAAAAGAATGTTGGTTTCAACAGCAGGAAGCATTGACGGGAGTCCATTCTACTCAAGTGAATGAATTAAGTTTCTCTAAATCCAGCCTAGTGTCTCTTTCTTCTATGCTACAAGTACCTATCAATTTTCTTGTCGAAGACACCTCCTATAAGAAATTATCACACCCGCATGTCAACGGGTGCTCTATAGGAAGTGAACAAACACA
The DNA here is from genome assembly GCF_026283585.1 of Hylaeus volcanicus. NCBI lineage: Eukaryota > Metazoa > Arthropoda > Insecta > Hymenoptera > Colletidae > Hylaeus > Hylaeus volcanicus. The sequence goes on along the minus strand of NW_026533147.1, from coordinate 791,992 downwards.
GGAAACAACATATAGCAAAAAGACTTGTCAACCGCATACTTTCAATGATTTTATTCGAATTTTGTGTCCACAAGTCAACGGCTCTATGAATGTCACAGTTCATTGTCAACCTCATTCTCTTTGTATAAGGAATGGAGTGCATGTGGTGGTGAAAATTGAGCCTGTTGTCATCACGCTTTCTTACTCGGATATCAATTGCTTACAACGTTGTTTGTTTTTCTTACATAGCGAGCAACTTAAAAACATTTCATCTTCACCATCAAAAGATGACCATTATATGGACTCACAAAATCAAATGCGTCTAGGAAATTCATTCCCAGAATTCAAAAAATTCTCAATGGATCTGACGCAAGTCGTTGTAACCCTTTCGGATGATTTTGAAGGCTATACGAATGCACCGGTGTTACAATTTTGTACATATAATGGAAGTGTTACTATCTTGTTAGACGAATCGTCTTTATTAAATAAACAACAACTGAATGGAACTTTATGTGTTACGGTGAATTTTTTCAATCCGCGAGCCGTGGTCTATGAACCTGTTATTGAGAATCTTTTGCTTAATATTCTCTATGAAAAAACTTTTTTTAAAGGTGAAACTGATCAGAAAAAAAAAAAAAATTCAGAGCAAGAAAAATGGAAAATCAATTTTTTCGGTTTCAAAAAACAGATTTTATGTATTAATTTAGCTCAATCCTTTTTAATAAATTGCAAAAAACATATGTCCCGTTGGAAACAAATGCGGTCTTCGTACTCTTTGGACAACGGTGAAACCAAAATTGTCAAATACTGTTTCGCTCCCTACGTAATAGAAAATCAATGCGGTGTACCTTTGGCGTTGTTACCATCAAAATTATTGAACAAAGAACCCGAGCAAGAAAGACTTCACGATCAATGTTCTCATTTATTTGAGAGTTGCCACATCCTTGAGCCCGGGAAAATTTGTCGTTTATCACGATTTGGTGTGCAGGATGGACTCTCTTTAGATAAAAGATTTCCGAAAGTTTCCAAATTCAGTCTTGTTGTAAGTTAGTGTCACTAAAAGTAAGACATGTTTTGCATTATACACTATTATTTCAGTTTGGCACGACATATGAATACATGTCTGGAAATAGTCTACAACTTGAACGTTCAGGGGTGACAGTGTATTCCCTTATATCTATAAACAATGAAACAAAACAAATGCTTGGTCCATTTAAGAAACCACTATCAGAAGAAAAGACTTTAGGAAAGTCTCAATCTTACATTATTAGTCGTGTGGCCGTTGTTGAAGGGCAAAAAAGGTTAACAGTTGAATCTCAAGTCATGTTTGACATTCAGCTGTGTTCTGAATGGGGTCTCGCTATTCATATACAAAATGAAACTATTGGTACTTCCGCTATAATGGTTATACCACCTTTTTCCAAGAAATGTCTTCCTATTTTTTCATGCAGTCATCCTTCCACAATTTTACAATTTTGTCCTTTTCATTCTAAACAGCCATATTCAACAGAGAAACAACAGTATGAGTGGTCTTCATCTCTTATGCTAAAAACGCTTTGGCAACAAGCGCAATGGATTGAAAAAGAAAAAATAAAAACTTTAGAATTGTTTCCTGACGCTTTTTCTCAAAATAAACGTCATTGGTCAAATTCCAATTTAGCTTCATTTTTACCCTCCCAAAGTTTTATGTGCTCGACAACCAAAAAAACATTTAGTGATTGTTTTGAAACAAAGTTTCATTTTCAATTGTCTGTCAATTGTAAATCCTTTGTGTATCGAGAAACCAAATGTCAACAATTGACTTTGATATTTCACCCTTCTATACGCTTACGAAGTGTAACACCTTTACCTTTAAAGTAAGATTTTTTTTGACTTTAATAACAATCTTGATTTTTTTTTTCATTGTATTCTAGTTTTTCACTTTTATCCCATTTTGATACTTTTTCAAACACTTTGCCACCCCGAGATATACATTTGGAAGGAGGAACCAGTGGCGTCATTAATTTAGGCGAAACCATACCAATGTATTCTTTACCTTTATTAGAAAAAGTTTTTTTTACACTCTATGTTAATGAAAACACTTCAACAAATTGTGACATTGGTACTAATATGTCTTATAAGCAACTTATTTATTCTCGAATGTATCCACGGATATTATCGGATCCTGATACACCCTTAAATGATACTTGGACACAATTGTGGATTCAACAGATTGAAACCTGTATGCTTTTTCAAGAAGAAGCGAATCTGCTAATCGTACCAATTCTTTCTGCACGAAATAATTTCAAAACCTTTTTTTCAACACACGCTGTTTTAGAAAAACTACCAGGTAACTCGGAAAAAAAACGGCCAATAAAATACAAATCCTTTCAGGTCAATCTCTCTGTATAACACTTTTCTCACCCACTTGGATGATATCCCATTTATCTCCTAACTTTTTGTTCCAATCGAATTCATCTTTTATTGCCACTGCTCTCACTTTTAGTAATAAGGAAGAAAACTTATATGCGATGAAGTCCGGTCGACTTTCTTATGAAACTCTTCCTTTCAAAAAAAGTGTGAGGCTTAAATATGCATGGAATCCTGCTTTCAGTTGGGGTTATGTTGCGTCAGAAACACAACACTCTGAAAAATTATTTCATGTTCAAACAAATGGTACTTATCGTAGGTTAAATGAATTTTGTAACATTCTAAAAATTTGTTTTTTCTTGAAGAATCAGTACAAGCTGTAGAAGAACGTTTTTTAGACATTTCCGAGCATCCCTGGTGGTGCCCTTTAGATGTCAACTATAAATTTATTGGAGTTGAACTGATAGATCTTGAGAAAAATTGTCGCTTAGGAAAACCTTCAAAACCTCTTAATATCGAATGCTTACCGTTAGATCAAGTGCACACCATGGAACTTTCTGCACCTACTCCATCTCGGGCAGTAACTGAAGTTTCAATTCATGTAACTCAGTATGAATCTATCATGAATTTCCCAGTCAAACTACTTACCATTGTTTATAAGTGTTATTTACATAATTTAACCTCTTTTTCTGTCTTGTTTCGACAACAAGGAACCTCTCATGTTGTTATAATTCCACCTGAAAGTCCCGCTGTCCCTTTAGAATGGTCGGATGCTTCTCAACCGCGACTTTTTCATTTAAAACGTCCGGGTGACTTATGGTATTGGAGTGGTTCTCTTTGTCCTACCACACTATCAACAAATGAAACTTTTGTGCTGCATATGGCTTTGAAAAACGAAAACGTTCTATTGCAGGATACGTCTGAATGCACTCTTCACCTTGAAAAGCAGCTTGTCAATATGCACAATAACGCCTCGATTGATGTTTTAGTTTTTAGAAATAAGCGAGAGCTTTTATTACGTGATACATTGTTAATAATTAATAATTCAACGTTTCGAGTCAGTATCTGGCAATACAGAACACCCGTTACTCGAGGGTTCACAATTGACAACAAAGGTGCATCCGTTGACTTTTCATGGAATGATATGGTCGCAGAAAAGTCTCTTTATATATCATTGGATGTCAATGAATGTAAAGCAGGTGTTGTTGTGTATGCGAACGACTTATGCGTCGCTAATCGACATCTTTTACGTTTTGGTGACGCACTTTATGGGACTAAATTTTGGTGTATTTTACTTGTCACGCGCAAAGACAGCAGAAAAGTCTTATGTTTATATAATTATTCCTCTTCGCCAAAAATCATCCAAGTGTTAGGAAATAATCTACAATATGCGTCTTTGTTAACCTCGGATTTAATGGAACAAGCTAATCATAAGAGTTCATGTTTAATTGAAATTTTGATTCCTTCTGTTTGCTTTTCTTTTATAAGCAATTCAAGTCGAACTTATTCTTTGAAATCACGTCGTCTAGATAAAAAAAATAGAAACAAATCTATTTTGTATGCAAGTTACTTGGAAAAGTCTGGTAGTCAGAATTCTTTAACAACGGATTCTTACACGCAAGAATACATCTGCATGTACTTTCAACAATTTCAACTAAATTGGTGTTGGAATTTCAAAGACGAAACAATTTCAGTGACGATTGCTGATGTTCAAATCGATAATTGTGACTCAACAACATTATTTCCTGTTCTATTACAACCTTTAGGAGTCTCTTCTAGCGCGACACTCGAAAACTTTGAATTGCATCAATTAACTGAAGGAGTTAGCCTTACTTTAGATATTCACACGCATCCCTTAGTGGATATTGTGTGTGTTCGTCGACTAGATCTTTCCCAAACTGGAATATATTCCCATATAAATTTTTTAAGGGTTGTGATTCTTGGATTAAGCATTAAAAGTGACTTAAAATTTTTAACAATAACTAATAAATTTTTTGAAGATTCCAAAAAAATCTTATGCTCAAATCATCCTTATAGTATAGAATACACTGAAGCAACGATTTCGCAACAACTTTTACAAAACGTGTCTTATTTTTTATCTTCCACCACCCCAAATTCATTTATTCGCTTTTATTTTAAAGAACTCGTCATTCATCCCATTCTGATTCGAGCGTCATTCAGACCCGCAACCGTTCAGTCCACGGATCCAAATTTCAATACAAAGTTTCATGTCAAGAGTATAGTAATGCGCTTCTTAGCATCCATAGGAACCGTTCAAGATTTACCAATTCATTTTTCGGCTTTAAAATTCAAAGATTGCAATTTTGATATTTATTCTCTTAGCAATACATTAAAAAAATTTTATATGAAACAATTTTGGTCATCTTCTTTAACTGTTGCGGGAAACATGGATTTTCTTGGCAATCCCGTTTCAACACTATCTCATCTTGGTGCTGGATTAGGAGACCTTGTCACTGAGTCCGTTCGTGCTTTCAACATCAATCAATCAACGTCTATGGCTCACCCTACACGACCTACTAATGTTTTAGATGGCATCGGAAAAGGTGCTAAATCACTTTGGGACAATACCGTTTATGGAGCGTTTAATGTTGTATCCAAAGTGTCAGGTGTCGCTGCACAGGTAGCATTTTCGACTTTTATAACACGCCTTAATGGAAACAACATGGCTGCGAGTGGCTTTTAAAATAATTGTTTAGACGTGCTTTTCTAAGAGTACTGAAATTTTTGCGGGTCTTGACGTATCTTTTCTTTATTATTCAGGGTCTAGATGTGTTAACATTTGATGAAGAGTACTTGGACGAAAAGCAACAATTGGGTGCAAGAAGGCAACCCAAAGATGCTAGTGAAGGACTTTCTATGGGAGCAGAAGCTTTTGGTAAAGCCGTTGTGGGAGGACTTAAAGGACTTGTATCGGAACCAGCCCGAGCTATAGAGAATCGTGGAATTGAGGGTTTAGCAGAAGGTATGTGTGTGTGTACAGTATTGCAAGAGTTTAGCACACAAAAAAAAAAACATGTAGGTGTTGGTCGTGGTGTTGTTGGAGCTCTCATGAAGCCTGTTGCGGGTATTTTTGAAATGGCATCTTTGACAGCAGGAGGTATTCAGGAAGCGGCTGGTGAATCTTCGGGCGTTGCTCGCGGTCGTCGATCACGGAAACGTCCACCACGAGTATTTTATGGCTATGATCAGGTCATTCGTCCTTACTCATTAGTTGACGCTCAAATCAATGACATTCTACTTTATGCACCGAAAATTGCATGGTACAGCTTCTTATGCAATCGAAGCTTTTCAAAATCCTCTGTTTGTGTAGGGAAACCTTTTTTATAGAAAATCTTGTGTATGACAAGGAGAAAAATTACTTGTGGATTATTACTACTGAAGAGCTTTTAACTGTAAGCTCCATTGTTACTTTAAAAAAAAATTCTATTGATTTGGTTGACGCAGCTTATCATAAAAGAAGGAGAAATACCCAAGGTACACATATTTTGTTTATTGTGGCAAATTATCGATTGCAATGTGGTGACGCAAGCAACAGCCCCCGGACTCCCTCCTTTATTACAGCAAACACGGCCATCTAACCAGACACCTGTTCTAAAAACTTGTCGAAATGAGGAAAACTCATATTTGGCGACCAATTTTAAAGAAATACCAGATTACACAAATCATTCCGATTTTTTTGAAGGTGGAATTATTTTTCATTTCCAGCCCCCTTTATCGAACCAGTACATTACTACCTCTTCTTTAGAGATTGCTGTGAATGTCTGCAAATATGTTAACGACGCGGTACAGAAAATTTAAATAAACGACTGTTCTAACGTTTTTTTCCTTTGAATTAAATATAAAGTTCTTGCAATCAAGTCGTTTTTTTTAATAGAGTCCAATAAATTTTTGTTTAACGTTTTTCATTGTTATTACAAACTTGACTATTGTTTTTGTTTTTCTTCTAATATAAAAAATGTTTCGTTTTTAAAGTGGGCTACCAATGTCTACTTTTAAATAGACATTATCAACACTCTTCACATAACACTTTAGGAGGAGCAGTTGATGCAGGTTCCATTGGTAACAATTGCTGGGATGAGTTATTGATGGGGTCGTTAGAAAACTAAAATGTGATTTTTTCAATTTGACGTTAGTTAAGAAATTTTTTAAACTACCTGTGCTAGTGCTAAGGCATCTTCCATTGTGGTAGGTGTGACTTGAATGGTTCCTCCCACAATTTCCGTTTTAATAAACCAATGGGCGGCTTGTATCATAGCTTTTTTATGAGAAATAACGATCATCTGATGTTGTTCTGCTTGTTGCTTCATTCTATTAAAATCCCATAAACCAAAAAGAAAAAAGGAAATTCAAAATGGTGGGTTTCATCAATATGATTAAAACAAAAACGTACAACTGCGCTACTGCACCTCGATAATGAGCATCAAGACTCGCATCCACTTCATCAAGCACATAAAATGGAGCTGCCTCAACTCTTTGTAGTGCAAAAATTAAAGCTAACGCTACAGTTGACTTTTGTCCTCCTTTCACACGCAACAATTTTTTTTTACAAAAAAACCTTTCTTCGAAGAAATGAATCACATACCAGATAGTTGATGCAAAGATACATAATTACGCGAAGAAGGAAATCGTACTTTAATATCAAGGCCTGTGATGATATCTTCAGTGAGTGTCTAAAATTCAAAATAACAGTCCATTTGTTCTCACATTCTGAAAGTCCTTCATGCTGACCATGGTAGCTTGTGAATTTGATTCGTTCTGATTATAAGGATCATATTCCGTTTCCATGGTTTTATTGGCTTCACCGGTTTTGGGTATTTTTTTAAGAACTAACTTACCCCGACCACCAGGAACAAGCTCTCGAAACACCTGAGAAGGTTACAGACTAAAGACTCGAATGAACACAACAAAAATTACCTGATAAAATTGTGTGTTAACATTTTCAAAGGTTTTTAATAAAGTAAAGTCTTTTTGTTGATCCAAATTCTCTATTAACCGATTAATTCCGTCTTCTGCACTATATAACGTCTCTCTACTTTTTAATAGAGCACTTTGCTCTTCTAAAACAAATCAAAAATAATGTGCAACTTAACATTGGCACCAAAACCTTCCTACGAATAATACTAGTACAGTGATCACTAGCCCGACGGTTCACATAGGTGAAGCGGCTTAACTTCTGTAAAGTAATGAAAAAAAAGACGATATATCACTCATTATTGATCCGTGTGTTGACCTCAACAATAGTTGATAAACGTAATGCAAGTTGACTCTCATCCAACTCCATCAATTCAGCGATTTGGCTATCGAAGCCTATTCCTGCACGTTGTCGTGTTTCTAGAATAGCTTGTTTAATTCTGCGTGAAATTAAAGACGTCAATTTTTTTAAGACATTTTTCTATCATGCGGTCAGGTTGACCTCAACATGACTATGAAGCTTGTCTTACTGAAATGCATTCATTTTATCTTGTACAGAATTTTTTTCAAAATTAATTTGAGAACATTCTTCTTGTAATGTTTCAAGTGTCCTTATTACATTTTCTTCTTGGTCCGCAAGGGTTTTCAATGTTTCTTTACATAAAGCATGACACTCTTCTACGTGGCGAATTTGTTGTTCTAACTAATTTGAATAAAAAGAGAGGCTTTGTGTCGACAAAATAATAATTATTTACGTGATTCTTCTCCTTTTCCAGTAATTGGAATGAAACTTGCATCTCGTTAAGTGCTTTGACAGTTTTATCGATCTCCTTCAATAACTGTTCTCCGTTCTCTTTCTCCCACGCTAAGCAAGACTCAATATAGAGTCGCTGTTTTTGATGATTCAAATTAAAGTCTTCTTCTAATGTCTTAGATTCTTGTTCTAGTGCTATTTTTTGCCTAGTTAAATCGTTGAACTGTTTCTTCACTCTTCTATATTCATCAAAATTAATAACATTTGTATTTAAATATTTTGTTACACTTACTCTTTCTCAAGAATCGTAAGTCGTGACTTGTTGCTTTCTTCACCCGTTTTCTTTTTTTGCAAGCTGCTCAAAAAAAAAGCCATGATTTCTTCGGTCGCCGAAATCGCTGTACCGTAATGCTTCACATTGCAACGTATCCAGTTGGAACTGGAGTTGCGTTAATGCTGTGTTGAATATGTGTTGATTTTCACGGTAGCTCTGTATAGCTCTGCACAATCATAGGTAAAAACATGCAACTGAGAAAAATGTTAAACTGAACCTTTCTAATGTTAAAACCGTGTTAACAAGAGAATGTTTTTTTTGAGTAACAGACTCGACTGAATTAAATGAGGCTTGTTCAATCATAAAAATCGTTTGAGCTTCACGCAATTCATCAAGACGATCTTTCGTTTCACGTTGTTTATCTTTTAAATCTTCATAAACTTTTTGTTTTTTCTTCACGAGTTCTTTTAAATGCAATCGAGATATGTTTGAACGGAAACCCCCTTTGAGTGTTCCTTTACTACTGATCTTCAAACAAAACTCGACAAAAAGCCACGTAATAAGCACTTCACTTACCAAGTCACCCTCCATTGTAACACAATTATACCCTTTAGATGCTAATGTTTGAACCAATTGAAGGTCTGTGAAAATGTGGAATACTTTTTTAACAAAACCAAAATTGAAGTACCGAAATTTTTCAACAAAAGATAACCTCCAAATACTTGAGTTAAGGCAGGGGCAACTTGCTCTTCAACAGACATAACACAAAGCAAAGGAACAACATCGTTTGTACTACACAATCCTAGTTTTCTGATTTCTACAATGGGTTCTCGAAAACGCCTAACAACAAAAGGCACATACTATTCTGTTTCACCATCCAGGGACTTACCTTTGAATATCACGTACGGGTGTTATTACAGCAACTCCTTGTTTGATGGATTTCAGATGCTTGGCTAACTGCGTAGCATACGATTGATCTTTTACTAAAATGTTATATAATTGGGATCCTGCAACTGTCTAAAATTTTCTCAATGCCCAAATTAAAACGACTAGGAATATGCAAAGTAGAAACAATGTTTACCTCCACCGCTTTAAAGTATTGTGGTTCAACAACCACCTTGTCAAGTAGGATGCCATAAAAAACGTTTTCCTCTATCCAATTTCGACTTTTGGCAAATTTAACGCTTTCTACATATCTTCTTTAAGAACAAAATAATACCTATTTAGAAAAAAAATACCCAAATATCCAGCAAGTTCATTGTGCGGTAGCGCGCGATAAAAATTTCCTACAATTCACCAAAGATACAGCAGTGTTTTGTTTCTACTTGAAAATTACGTTGATCCACTGAAATTTCCATATCGCAATGACCCAATTGTTCCATAATGTTGTTGTACTCTTGTAAAAGTTTCTTCTCCAATGCTGCAGCTTTTTCCAAATCCATTTGTTCCCCTTGAAAAATAAAGTGATTTGACTTTACACCATGAGATGACTGGGTTTCGTTTTCCTTAATTTTTTCTCGACACTCAAGCAATTGGTTTGTTGCTTTCCGTAATTCTTCATCAACTTTTTTCTTCTAGAAACAAAACAAGACAATAGTAAGATCAAATTTCGCATTTTTACTTGTTGTTCAGTTTTTGTTAGTAAAACTTGGGTCTCTTGTATATCTCGATTAAGCTGGCATATTTTTTCTCTTCCATTGTCCTGAAGCGTAGTCTCCTCATCCTCGGTGTTGTCAAGTCCTGGATAATTTTCTTGCATCTAGAAAAGCATTCAACCCATTTTTTTTGAAAACACAATATGAAAAGAAAACACGAACAGAGGCTATTTTCTCTTCAAGCTTTTGATGATCAAGAGCACATTGGTTTTTCTTTTCTTCAATCGCGCGTAACGATTCTTCTTCTTTTTGATTTTTTGTAAGAAAATTTTGAATTTTACTTTGCGAGCTACAAAAACGAATCAAAGTGCACTCTTTCTAATAAAAAACATCTTGTTATTACCTTTCAAATAAAGACTCCAACGACTCCTTTTGTTTTTTGAATTCAAACTTTTTCAAAGATTGACGCGATTCTTCTTGTAAAGTCTAAACGACACTTTTACAATTCATCACGGTAACTAACTGTACCTTTTCTAATTTCTCTTTCAAACATGTTAAAGACTTTTCAAATTCCTGTAATTTCTGCTCCTCTACTCAATGCCATCAATGCCAAACGAACTTGGTAACAGGCATACCTTTGTTTTTTAAAAATTTGTCCTTTTCGGCCGCTTGATATATCTGCTCCATTTGTTTCTGCACATCTTGTGCTTGACTCTCACACATAGAATTTTTCTCCTTGAGCTCTTTTAAATTTTCCGTAACCAGTAACAACTCTTTTTCTAAAAAAACAACAAGAAAAAAATTATTGCATAAAGTTTACAGGGTACCTTGTTTTTTATTCAAACAAAAGAGTCAACTTTTGTTTGTACAATACAACACTTTAAAACGTCGTGCTAGGTAACCAAAAAAGCATTCAAGAAAAAAAGTTAACAACAAGAACATCACACAGTAGGCCAAAACGCAACGACAAACTTCATGTCAAGAGCTTGTTACTGGAAACTGAGTCAGTCACTTCTTACTTGCAATGGCCGTTGTTAAGCAGGATTTCTCAGTTTCTAGCTGAAGACATTCTTCAAATTCATGTTGCTCACTCTGAGAAGGATGGGATACCAAAAACATTTTAACTTTGGATACATTTTTAAAAAATAATAAAAAAACCTTTAAATCCTGAATGCGACAACTAATCATACTCAACATGGAGTCAATTGTATCGCGTTTTGATTTGGTTTCCTCTAAACTACGAATGGCTTCCGAACGACGCGCATCGTAAACACTGTTAACAAAATTACCCAAAAAAAAGACCATTAGGGTTTGACAAATTGTCAAAAAAGAAACCACCGTGTTCCCGCACATTCCTTTAAAGTCATAAGGCGTTTACAGTTATTCATACGAACAAGCTCAGATACTTCGTGTTGATGTACGAAATAGTAGGGATTGAACCGAGAAAAGCCAGCCACTTCCAGAAGGCCCAAAAGTTCATGCCGGGTTGTCAGTTTCCCGTTTAATGTAATTTCATCTTTTTCACAGCTGAAATCCCTCCGGATGACGACATCACCAGTATCTAACTGGATTGCAAAAAGAAAAGGTTAGATATTGTAAAAACAAAGATATTCTGCTTCAATCTTTTTGAAATTTTTTTTTTTTTAACTAGCTTCAATAACCGAAAAATTTAAACACTTTGCATTTTTATTATCTAAAAACAACCATTCTTTATTTCAGATTGAAAAAACAAACTGTTCTGTGTTTAAAACAAGAAAAAAAACTCAATGTTTTTAAAGCAATATTTCTAAATCCATTGCTTTTTGTATTCTACAATTGTTGATTAAAAAAGTTTCTTTAAAGTTTAGGTACGGGTTAAGAGGTCATACCATTAAACAACTTTTAAAAAGATATGACGTACCACTGAAATTCGATTATCATTATTGTCAAGTGTTAAGCTGACATAACCAATAAGTGAACGAGAATTGGCTCCATGATGAAGCCATAAAAATCGTTCTGAAGCTTCTTCAAACCCCATAGCGAAACGAATAGCCAATAACAATGTACTTTTTCCAGCACCATTAGGTCCCACTACACAGTTTCATAATGTTGAACAAGAATTCAAACATCACGCAAAATAACAAAACAAACAGAAATCCGTACCAATAACATTAAAGTGTGGATTGAATGCCACCGTTGTGACATCTTTATAGTTAAGAAAACCTTGCAAGGTGATCGACTTGATATGCATTAGTACACTATGGTAGCAAATTGAATTTTTTAATTCGTCAGGTAATACAAAATTTTTTCTATGCTCATTTTACACGAATTTATATAAGCTTTGTCGAGTTATTGCAGCTTCCAGCAGTCGCTACACGCTGTATTGTACCATTTTCGATCTGATATCAATGGCATGTCATTTTATCTGAAATAAGGTGTATATCGATACATTTACGAAAAACAAAATCATCTTTTTACGAAAATAAGCAAACTATGATACGGTAGTTTTAAATCAAGCAATCAATTTCCATGACCAACAAATAATACTACTGCCATTTCCCGTGGTTGCTCTAGTTTTATTTGGTGTCCCTATTAAAATGTTTGTCAAGTAGCGTCATTTTGTGTTTTAACAGCTTTATATAAAAAATTTATTTGAATTAACGGAATTAGTAAATAGAAAAAAAAATTTATCGCTGCCATTTAGATTTTTTAAAATTACTGCTAAAATTATTATTTTCTCGTTGCCGTTTGCTACCTCTTGCAAATGGATTTTTATGATTTGAAGATGCTGGTGTATTTACAATGAATCGAGCATCATTTAATTCAGGTAACTCCGTTGCAACATTCACCGTAAAGCTTTCCTACAGTGATCCATAATGCAACACTTATATCAAAAAAACGAATTCGCGTGAATGACTTCCGTTTCATCTTACATTATTTTTGGGCAATTGCATAGCCGTCGAGAGGCAATCCTCAAAATATTCAACCTTGTCACACGGAACATCAAAAAGAGCTCCACATTCGTCAGACGTTAGTGTCATGGATTGAAACTGAAAAAAATACATAGCATTTATTCTAAATAAAAAATTCCTCTGCTGATTTATCAAGTAGACTATAATCATTTCAAATAAAATTGTTTCTCTAATTATAAAAAATATAGACTATTTATTTTCAATAAAAATTTGAATTTATATATCAAAATGTTTCATTCACTGAAAAAAATCATGCTCTATTAATTTTTTGAATTAAATTTTTTATTTATTTATATAAAAATGCTTTATTCACTAAAACAAATATGCTCTCTATTAATTTTAAATAAAATTTATCTATGATTTTTAAAAAACTGAATTATCTATTAACAAAATCCTTCTCTAATGAACTGAGAAAAATAAAAAGCGACGTACATTATTGAGCGTATTTTGATCCACTGCAATACCGTTTTTTAAAACTTGCCATATATAATTTTTTGATTTAATTTTTGTATTTGATAGAAAAGCGATATGATACGTGCGATAACCTTCATTACCACTCAAAATAGAGTAAACCACTTTCGTTTCTGATGATTTCTCCATGAAACCAGCTAACTGTAAAAGAAGTAAGCACACGGCTTTTTCGGGTGTCGTTTGTGATAGTAGTTCTTTAGCCGCGTCTTTGCAACGGTTTAAATCATCCTCACAAGGTTTTCTTTGAAAAACTTGCTCAACAATTTCATGAGCTTTTGAGGATAAAAGTTGTTCCATTTGAGGTACACCAACGCGTGAGAATTTTATACCCGTGGCTGCTTCAATCGTTTTTATAAAAGGTGCATTCATTGGATTAATAAAAACAATATTGACCCCTTTAGCACCTGCTCGACCAGTTCGTCCTGATCTATGAATAAAGGTGTCAACATCTTTTGGAGGTTCTAATTGAATTACTAATTCAATATTATCAACATGCAGTCCTCGAGCTGCTACGTCGGTTGCCACAAGACAACGAAATTTCCCATCTTTAAATGCTTTTAAAGTACTTTCTCTTTGTTTTTGTGGAATATCTCCGTGAAGAACTTGACAAAAATGACTTATACCAGAGTTCATTGAAATATCGTTAGCGTTTGCTTTTGTTTCAACAAACACAATACATCGGCCTGAAGATCCAGCATAGTATGTTATAACATTATCCAATACCATTGAACGTTGATGAAATCCACAAACAATTGTTAAATGACGTATCCCCTTAGCAGTTGATACTTGTTCATTTTCTACAACATCCACTGTAATTTTCTCCCCCTCATTCATATATGTATTAGCGATACCAATTACCCATGCTGGTAACGTGGCTGTAAATAAAAGGATTTGAACCTTAAGATTTTTATCTTTAGACTTTTTACATGTTGCTATATTTTGCAAAACGTTGTCAACATCTTCTTTAAATCCCATTTCAAGCATTTGATCAGCTTCATCTAATATAAAAACTCGAAGTTTTTTTAAATCCAATAAATTACGACCTAATAAGTCTAAAATACGGCCTGGAGTTCCAACAACAACTTGTGCACCTTGATTTAATGCTCTTACTTGTGGTTCTTCAGATACGCCCCCCACAAGAGATACAGACTGAAATAATGTGTTAGATCGGCTTAAAATAACGAATTCGGAAGTGACCTGTTGAGCTAACTCTCGCGTCGGTACTAAAGTTAAAACTCGGCATCCCTTTTTAGAAAACCGATTAAAAAAACTTAAAGATTCAATTGTTGGAAGAGCATATGCTAATGTTTTTCCCGTTCCAGTCCTTGCTCGACCTATTACATGTTTCCCATCATAAATAGCATTAAACGTTTTTTGTTGAATCGGAAATAAACTTGAAATGTTTCGAGAACAAAGTATTTCTTTTGTTTTATCACTTATTCGATACAAATCTAAATGACCTTCATTTTTTTCTTTTGTTTCTTGACTAGTTGATGCCATTCCAGTTGTACTTATAGGATCCGTATCACATGAAACTTTGGCGGATCCACGTATTGTTTTGGCTTGTTTGCTCATCATGTCACAAATAAGATCACTAAACGTTAAAAAGCTATCACAATGTTTGTCGATCGTAGGTTGATCTAAAGTGACAATACGATTAGTGAAATTCTTATTTGTAAACACGAGGTGAAGCAAAAAAAAAATAAAAGTTTAAATCTGAACACATCATGGATTCTGTCCCAAACAAGAAAAAAAAGAATATAAATAGACCTCATTCTTTTAATCATTGATTTCTTTTTTTATATCTAATAGTGTGGGGACGGCCTTTGTATCCACCGTTCAAAAATGTCGGATTTTGTCTGCGCTATTTCAGGGGTGTATCCTGAAGAACCTGTTATTAGTACAACAGGTTATATTTTTGAAAAGCGAGTTATTGAGAAATATTTGAAGGCGAATGGTGACGTATGTCCATTGACATCTGAGCCTTTAACTCTTGAAAATCTCTTACCCGTCAAAGGTATTGTTTATTTTGTGTGTTGCCTACTATCTTTTGGGCTTGTTTTATAGTTAGTAAATATGCTAAACCAAGACCAGCTGCGACATCAAGTATACCGGGAATGCTAATGTCTTTACAAAATGAATGGGATTCTTTACTAACAGAAGTGTTCAATTTGCGAGTGCATTTAGACACAGTATGTCGTTTTTTATTTTGTTTATAATGTGACTATTCTTGTTTCAATTATGATTAGGTACGAAAACAATTGTCCCATGCGTTATATCAGCATGATGCTGCGTGTCGTGTAATAGCTCGTCTTTTACGTGAAAAGGAAGCAGCTGAAAAAGTTACAACACAATTACAACGTGAAACAAAAACCTTTACTGAAGCTCAAGCGCAAGGTCTAAGTGTTGTTCAGGAAGTTGGTGTATCCGAAGGTCTCCTCGAAGAGTTACAGTCTCACGCTAAAATGCTCTTAGGCAAACGCAAGAAAAGGGACTTGTCAAATTTACCATCAAAAAATATTGTGTCGAGTATGAGAGAAATCGCTTCTTTTACACCTCATTCATCAACACTTCCAGGTAACTAATGTCTTTATACCACGTCACTTGAAGAAGAATTATTTTTTCTATTCATATCATAGGAATAACGCGTTGCTTAGTTCATCCTTTATCTAAGGTAGATGACACAACCAAGTGCGTGTGGACGGCAGGAATTGATGGTGCTGTGCATTTGTTTGACGTGCAAAATGAAAAGGTTAGCTTTTTTCTTCTTTTTGTAACATGACTTGTAATACGACTTGATGGCGGCCGTTATTTGTCATTAGACTCTTTGCCGGCTCCACGGTCATCTTAAAAGAGTCAATTCAGTAGCTTGTAGTGGCTATCGTTCTGATATCGTTGTAACAGCTTCTGATGATAAAACAGTTAGGTAGGACGGTTGAGCTCTTTTTCTCTTAGCTTTTGACGCTTCTTTTAGAGTCTGGTCATCGAGTGATAATGATCTGGAATCTTACAAATTATCTTATCTTTTACGACATCATACTAAAGGAGTTACAAGTACTAATTTGATTTTTAAAATGACCTACAATTTTTCTTGTCATGTTGACTAACGAAAACAAGATGTTTGTATTAATCCAATGGCTAATTTATTTATTTCAACGTCACGGGATTTGAGTTGGATTCTTCATGATTTGAATTCTGGACAGGTGCTTCGAGCCTATCGTGATTTACCTTGTGCTATGCCAGTGCTGATGTTTCATCCTGATGGAATGTTAATTGGTGCTAGTGGAATGAATAATAATATTTATATTTATGATGTGAAGGGAGACTGCTCGCCAACTATAATTTTACCAGGGCATGAAACCCCTGTTACAGACCTTCAATTTAGTGAGAATGGGTATTATCTAGCAACCGCTTCAGCATGTCCTGGTGGCACCGTTAGTTTTTTGAAATTAGAATTTGATAGGCCACTCATAACTTGTTTTTTTCTTTTTTTAAGGTAAAACTATGGGATTTAAGAAAATCATTCAATTTCGAAACAATTCAACCAGTGAATGAAGAAAATATACCATTTTCACCGTCGAAAATTTGCTTTGACGATTCTGGTAACATAAGAACGCGTCAAAGGCAATCATGACAAATTTTTTTCAGGTAATTATTTGGCTGTCACTGGAGGAACGACTGATGCGAATGATTCAACGCATTATTCCGCTGGATGTGCTAGCATTTATTCGTTTGTATCCAAAACTCAGTTAGAACTAATCAAATCTTTACAATCTCATACAAACCTTGTGACTGACGCAAGGTACCCGTCCATCTATTATTTCGTTTTTGTTTTCATTCTTTTTTTCTTCGTGTTTAGTTTTGGAAGAAACGCACAATCGTTATTTACTTGCAGTTTAGATAGAACAGTCAAATATTGGCATGTAAATAATGAACAAGAAACTACCACTTGATAGTCGGCGAAGGATTATTCAGCACAAAAAAAAATGGCAATTTGTGACAAAAAAAAAGTGTTTTTATTCACCCGACAAAATAACTGTTACTTTACATAGTGTCTCATGATAGATAGTATGGCAATAGAGGATTAATATTTTACCATTTAAGAACAATCGTTGCCTTTACATTGTTAATGTTTTTTTAGTTACATAATAGACTTTAGAACACCAAAAAGAAACAAACTTCTAATAAAAAAAAAAACACATGTTTGCTAAAATCTCTGTTAACTCGAATATGTGCATGCAGTTTGGGGCGTAAGACCGTTCTGTCGTTTTTTAAAACGTGAAAAATGTGCCGCAGTTGGTCAAATATGCTTCATCTTAACAAATTCTTTTCTTTTATAAATTACTTTTTGTTCACATGATGATTTAACATAATCCCATGTCCTCTGAAATATATGATGAGATTTACTGTTATAAAAAAATCTGATCCTATCAAAAAGTTGATAACAAGAGATCATACGACTGCTTTTTTTCTATTATTTTTATAATTCGTTTTCATGATGATTTTCAGGCATTTGTCGTATGGTCTTTCATAAAATAACTCCTTAGGCGTTTTGCTTTTTGGTGTTACAATAATGTTTGTACCTATGACGACGTTATCAATTTCTGATTTGCTAGTTTTTTTTTCAAGCTAACTTATTTCTCCTAATACATTCGTTTGTAGAAACTTATCGTGCTTTCTTTTCTTCGTTGTAGTTATTTTTCACCTTTTACTTAACAATTTCCGGTACCTTTTTAAATAGTTTTTATTTTTTTTCCAACTAAAATGTCAATTGTCTCTCTTTTCTTATTCAGTTCAAATGCCTTGGTTTGATTTTTGTTCTTGTAAACGTTAAGTAGAATGAATTGATTAATTGAAAATGGAGTTGCTTGCTTGTCTACTAAAATGATGATGTTGGAAATGATAGGTCAGATGATTACGATGGTATTCATGACGACAACTATATGCAATTTTCACTGATTTTATAAAAGCTAGAAAACACCTTTTTTTCTTCGGTGCACTTTTAACACGAGAAGTAAATTTGCTTTATGTACAAGACAGTGCAAAAAATTATTATTGTTATTCTATCCAATATTTGTTAGAATTGATATTTTTGTCGCTCGACCATTTGTTATGGCACTCGTGTTGCTACGAAAATTTCAAAAATAATTGTTTAAAAGTTTAGTGAGTTAATTGAAATCGTGTCAGAAAATTGCACGAGAGAAATTGCATATTTTTTACAAATTACGGTCTTCCACATAAGGCATTTCATTACTCTCTTTTAATCCTTTGCTATAGACAGCTTTCATAGTTTTTTCGCATAGGTCAAAAATTTTTTGTAACTGTTTATTTTTTTCAGTTAAGATGAAATTTTTGTGTTCTAAAGTTTTAATTTTTTCATTCAGCTGCGTAATAAGCAAAGCACAATTTTGTAAAGGATCCTAGTTAAAGAAACAAAAAAGAAATAGTTATGGGTCACAAGATATAATTTTTTGTTGTAAACAATTTACCTTGTCATCAGAGGTTGAAGGTGAAAATTCAATTGTTGAAGAAGAATTATGCTTATCTTCTTGACCGAATGAATCCTGCTAGTAACATTTCATATGAAACTCCATTTTTATTTAAAGAGAGGCAATTCGTGTGCAACGCAGCTTACACGTTTTTCTAAAAATGTTCTTTTTTTTAATGAAGCGACATTGAAACAAGAAGAATCGTTAGGTCCATCATACACTCTTATTGCGAAAGGACTCGTTCCATCTTCCACTAAAATTAAAACATACCAATCGGTTTTATTTTTATTGAAAAAAAAACATTTTTTCTTACGTGGTTCCATTGAAGCACGATAATATTGTGTCGCTACTTGTCCTTGAAACCACTCATTACTATCCTACATGAAGAAAAAGAAACTTTAATAAATTGATCTTAGTAACCATGGTTTGTTGTTACCAAGGAAGGTTGTCCACGAAAACACGGGGGATATAAATCGGCATAAAACTTTTTAATCTCTCTAGGAACAATGAATTCCAGAGGTTGAATTGTTTCATTGGATTCAATAATGAAACATCTTGCGATTTCACATTTAGAAGTATTAACAAGCCTTTATTAAATTATAAAAAAAGTACTTGTGGTATGAAAGAATGATTTTCAAAAAAAAAGGTAAGAAAACGAATTGCGTTGTTATTGATACCTTTTAGGACCCATATCGAAACCCCGGCAACCAGAAAATGAACCACAAGAACTTCTATTGTAAAAATCACCATCCATGTACTCCATTACATGCACAGATGCATCACCCTAAAATCGTTCGATCGTATTACAAAGCAATAACATATTCTTCTATAACACTTTATTACTCGTGCAGCTAAAAATAAAAGACCAGTGTCTTCATCCCAGTAAGGAAAAAGACTATTTGTTCCTTTTGATAATAATCCTTTCAAACACCTAAAAAAAGAACATGACAAGACTCGAAATTCGCTCGACAATGTACGGTTGCGCCGTGTTGCGGGTGTCCCAAAACTGATACACTCGATTCGCTCCTTTATCAAATCCTATTAACATTGTTACCGATAAAATGTTATGAGTCAGACATTAAAAGTATAAGACCGTTAAAAAGTAAAGCACCTGTTGTGAATAAATAATGTTCGGGTACAAGAGATCCACCGAACCATTCAACTTTCGTTGGTTTACCACCAAGATGCGATTCGATTTGAGTAATGGATTTCGTAACTCTTGGATCAAATATATTAATATATTTGTTTTTAGTTGAAACTGCTAAGAGGTTTCCTAAGCGATTCCATTTTAAATGATACATAACATCATATAATTTTGTTTCTAGCATGGCTTCTTGTTTTTGTAAATCCCTTAAATAAATTGCAATTGTTTTTCTCATTTTGAAACAGAAATGTGAGGGTCGTCATGTTTTTACCAGATTTTTATCGTTTGATCGTAGCATCCTGAAGCTAAAACGGAAGAAACCACGGGATTGAACCGGCACGTCACGACTTTACGATGATGTCCCTTTTTTTTCGAATAATGCAAAAACGTGTGTTTTTTTTTTAATATACAAAAAAACTTTGAAAAAAGGAAAATTAACTGACTAGAAATGTTATTAAAGGAACAAGATTAACGGGATTGTCGCCAGTGTCATCATACGGTATTTTCCAAATTTTCACGGTCATATCTTACAAGGACATTGACGTTTTAGTTGAACTTTTTTAAGAAAATTGTGAAGCCAAGAAACCTACCGTTAGAACATGTAGCTAGGAGATTTTCACACAAGGGCGAAAACTGCAAATCTTGTATAGCGCCTTTATGATGTTTGCCAAGAAAAAGTTGAGGAGACCGATCACCTATAGACTTCATTGCTATACCACATACAACATTTCCTGAAGCACCATGAGGAAACTGTTATATACAAAACACATTTTGTATTTTTTTTTATGAAATAAAAAGTGTTAAGGAAAAACTCACAGCTAAGTGTGAAAAACTCACAGCAAGTCCTGATCCTTCCGAATGTTGATTATGAATAGATAATCCATTAAATTTTTCCAATGTATGTTGCCCAAAAACATTTTGAAATTTTGAATACCGTGATGAACGCGCCATACGATTATCTAAAATTGAATTCTTAATATTCTTAACATTTACAACTCATTAAAAATGTCAAAAACACTTTTGTAGTGTTAGTCTTCGTTTCCTTACCGCCACAGTTTCTTTTTATGTTCAACAAAAAAAACCACGTATGTTAGCATACTGTTCTCACAAAATTTGTGGTATTCAGTTTAAGTTGACGTTGGATACAATAAGAAATGTATTAGTTCTTATCTTCAATCATCTTGATTTTTATTAAAATTTATTTTATAGTTCATTTGAATTTTACAAATAATTAAAAAAAAACAATTTCTTAGTACATTTCGATTTTTATAAAAAAAAAATGGCTTACACGAAAAATAAATTAAAAAATTCGCTTAAGGGAATAAAAAAAAAAAAAGAATAGAACTAGAATTATTGTCATTTTAAAAATAATATTTTTAATATCATTCAATGTGAATTTTTAAATAAGTCCTTGACGTTGCATATCTTCAAAAGCACGAGCACTCATGACATTTCCTTCAATATCCTCACATTCCACATCTTGATCGGCTTTGAACGTCTAGAAAAGATTGAAACAATATAAACAAATTTTTCTTTTAAAATGCAAGAAACAAGTTTACTTGAAGTTCCGCTTCTTTTTTTAATTGATCGTACAACAAGACGGCATCTTCAATTTTTGTTATTTCCTGATATGATAGTAAAAATTAACAAAAAATTGATTTCACCAAAAATTCAAAAAAAAAATAAAAATATTACTTTAAAATGAACTGTATTAGGAATCTTCAAGCACCGCATACCAAATGCATGCCTCCATTCTTGAAAGTGACGTTCAAAGGCTCGGCGACCCCAATAAGAATAATTTCCACAAATTTCACATTTAAATTCAACACCAAGTCCATGTAATTTATATAACCAAAATGGAATAGGCTTTCCATCCCAACCTGAAAATAAAAAATAAAATGTTACAAAAAGAGGGGAATTAAGGTAAAAAAAGTAGTACCCAAGGGCAAATTGAGAGGGTTATACACTGGTTTTTCTGCATCGTCGCCTTCCTCATCACTATCACTCTGAAGCTTAGCTTCAACAGGCTGGTGAATTACGACGAGAGCGTTTTTCTCTTCAACTAAAAAAAAAAATTCCAAAAGTATGATACAGCTTAACTGCGTAATTAAAAAATTGTTACACCAAAGTGACACGCATTAAAAAAATTAAAACATCACAAAAAATATTAAGGGTACGATGCGCGTTCAAATCTAAAACATCTTTGTGTTGACTTGAGGTTGAAATAAAAAAAAAAAAAAAACTCGTTTACCATCGGAATCCTCTTGATTTTCTAATTCCAGTTCCCGTAAAGTACGAGATTGTTTTTTTTGAAGATGCTCAATAGTAAACTGAAAAAATTGGGCTAACGTGCAGTGCATGGTTGATGGTACCCTTACTTGTATCACATGTCCTAAAATTTCTTTGAAGCGTTGAATATAATACTCTTTTTCCGCTAATGATTTATCATAAATTTCAGACTCGTCTTGTTTTTTTTTTTGCTCCCCCATTGACAGTTGTTGTAATAAACTTAATTCTTTTCTGTATTTTTTCCCCTTTTAAAACACAAAATAAAACAATAAAAAATACAACTCAGTGTTCAAGTTGCGAACCCATGTCATCATTTAAGTACCTGACAATAACTTTTTAAAATCGATGCATTCGTGAAAAGTCGATCAGCAGGAAAGCAATAAAATGCCATTCGGTGAGTAGGCGTTTCCCAACCGGAAATAGAATGAGAAGCCCAAGCATTGGTGAATTGGGTTTTCAAGTGAGACATTAACTACATAACAAAAGTATTAAAGTCAAAGATTCACTTTTAAAATACCTTTAGATTGTTACTTAAGGGATTGATTTTTTGAAAAAACACTTTAAGATAATTTAAGAGATTATCAATATAAACTTCATATTCAAGATCTCGATATTTACAGTGGCGTGGTATCGATCGAAAGCTAACAAGTTATGGATGAAACGAGAAAAAAAAATATATTTTTTTTTCTTAGATAAAAAGCCTTACTCATCAAAAACTTTCAAATATGTGATATAATCAATTTCCTGAACAACAATAGTTGCTCCAATAGTCTCAATATTGTCAGCTATGTTATGTTGTGTAGAAGTTGTTTCAGTTTCTCCAATGGATAAGTTCACAGAAGATAGCTGTTTTGTAGTACTTTCAGACTGTTTTTTCGTGCTCATCTTTTTCCTTAGTCGAGCAACTTCCGCATTAATCATATCTTTTTCTCTATATTTGCGAAGTTTTGACAAATTTGTATACTCAAGAAAAAGATTCTCCATATCAACGCGTCGACCTAAACTCTCTTCTGATGAAAATAATTTCAAAACATTACATCTTTCTATGGCTTCAGATGCTGATAATGCAACATCATCACTGGTATGTGCCATCGAAATAGGATTTCCAGCACCCAACGGTGTTGTGTGTGCTTGATGGAAATCTTTGATCACTTTAAGTTGATCATAAAAATTTTGCCAAACGACTCGACAGTCATCACCACAAGTTGTTTCATTTTCATTGCTTATGGCGCCCGCATTATCGACTTCATTGTTGAATTTTTTAAGTCCTCCGAAAATTGCAATTTCTTCAGCTCTTAATTCATCCTTATCAGCGTAAATTTCCAAAACACGTTTTGAAGCTTCTTGAATATTCAGTAACGTTTCTTGAATCGCATGATCATATATAGGTCGAAATTTCGGTTTTCGTTTAGATCGTTCAAGTAACAATCTCGAAGCAACCTTTTCCCCTAGTTCAATATCCTCATGATACTGCCGTGTTCTCTCAATCAGTGTCGTTGACATGAAGTTTTAATACAGAAAACAAGCTTTTTTTTAGTGTAAGGTACAAAAAGCACAGATGGATGTGACCCAAATCAGGTTTTAGCCTGACGAGTTTGTATCCATCACACTTCACTTTTGCCATTGCAGTTTATTCACCTATATTCCTTCGTAATGAAAAATGAATTCCAACTCTTAGTTTCCATTAAATTCACTGAAGTAAAAAAAAAAGCGGCTCAATGAAGGGTTTTTTCATTACTTACCGCCGTGCCGTAATAAAAAATTTTATCATCAATCAATAAATTGCTATATTTATTTTTGTAGTTTTTGTTAAAATACTACTATACTTATAAATGTATTGCAGATTCCATCAATGGTTGTGTGGTGTAGTGGTTAGCACTTTAGACTCTGAATCTGACGACCTGGGTTCGAATCCCGGCACGACCTTTATATATCGTATATGGTTTTTTTGCACACAAAAAATTGAAGGAAAATTGTAATTCAAAAGTTTTTTTTCTCCAATATTTATGACTCTATGACTCTTTGGGGATACAACATTACTGTTAAATATAGCATAATACGATTTTCATGCCATACATTCTTAAAAAATGAGAAGGCATATTTTAAAAAAAACAGAGAAAAACAGACACTAACAACCTGCTTGTTTTTCTCACAATTAGTGCCCTAGAAAAAAAGGGATGATGGAGAAACAATCATTACATTTCTCATTAGTAGCGACCTATGATAAATCGAAAGACTCAAACAACCAACACGACTTTGGTGGAATACCAGAACATTTATGTATTTCAAATGATGGAAAACATTTTTTTACTAGTACGTTGTATTTGTCAAGACTCTCTAATCTAATTGTCACTTCTATCATTGAAAAGGCTCCACTAAGTTTTCGAGTTATGTGAAAGCTTGGTATGATTTCTATAACTTTAGTTTTGCATTGTACATATTCATGCGTTAGGTACCAACATAACACAACCATAGTCTATGCTACTTCAATCGGACCGCTTGTGGGTGATTTACAGCATATGACAGTAGCTTTGCACAAATCTATCCTTTGTGATGAAACGTTTAAAAAAACTATCAGTAAAACATTTTTTATATGTATTATTTCAATAGATTCCTTACGTATATTCTCTAGCATATCGTTTGGCGACAGTCACTATCACATTTAAAGTAAACTTGTGGGATATTCACTATCACGAAAATATACAAACTGGTGGTATTCAAGTCAATAGCAATCCTCTGTCATGTATTTTAAGTGAAGAGAATGAGGGTAAAACGAATGGTACGGTTTTTCTTTAGAACATTACTAAACTTGAAAAAACTTGACAATAGGTGAAGCTTAACATTACCATTTGTTCACTCAGACGCCATATCGATGGTTGAGTTTTTACAAGATGGAGAAACGCTTGTAACGTTTACAGCGTCTCGTCTTTTTTGTTAACACGTGGTTTTATAGGTTTGTGTGGGATGTCTTCCTTTTCAAAGTATCTTTTTATTCAATACTTCTAAAAATCATATTATGGCAAAAGGTACGATTAGACCGGTTATCATTTATACATTTTATTTTGTGATATGGTTTATAATGTTGTTTTCATTCTCGTTATTTTTTTTTTGTCATAACAGTTCCTTTACTTACATGGAATCCCACCATTAAGAACAAACTATCTAAAAGCCAAAACCCTTTAGATTCATTTTCCGTCGATTCTACAAAGTCCCAGAAAATCACAATGTTTAACTTCACCTGTCTAACTGTAGATAAAATTCCTTCAACACTTGGTAAAAACCACCCTTCTCATGTAGGTGAAAAAATAATTAATCGAAAGAGGGTTTCATTCTTATATTCGTGAATTCTTTCAATGAATAGATAGGACATTGGGTTGCGTTAGGAGATACCGATAGTATGGTGGCTCTTTTGTTTTTTTCTAATAGCCTTTTAGTCTTTTTGAAAGAAGCTACAACCATTGTGTATTTGACGCAAAAAGATGTTTATTGTCATGTGCATCTTTGTAAGCCACCACTTTATTAAAAATTTTCTGTTTCAAATTTCCGTAAATTTTTTACTGTTTTTCATTAATTTTGTTTGATTCTTTTCTTTTTCAGTATGCTCATCAAGACTCCCTAGTTTTAAAATAGTGTTTCGGCCTCACTTAGTCAACAGTTCCAGTTTTCCTATAACATCTACATTGTTTAACGATGGGTGGATTCGTCACTGGACGCGTGAAGGCCTTGGGTAAATTTTATTTGTTTTTCTCCCAATTTTCACACAGCAATATTGTGTGATATTTGTTTGTATAACATGCCTTCTTCTTAACTTTATTATGATAGGAGCCGAGTGCAGACTGTATTAGGTGAAAACCAAGGTTCTACAAAAGCTCATTTTATCGCTCATGGCCCTTTAACACTGTCACATGATTTTAGTCCAACAGACTCACCTATTGTTTTGTTAATAGGCTCAAATAAGAACCCTATTTTGTCCCGTCTCGATTTCGAGACGGATCAACCAACTCGTGATGCAACAGAAAACAAAGAAATTCAATCTTGTAATGTTTTATCCACTGTAAGCGGTTTTTTTTTTTGGCAACGACCTATTGACTATTGTAGTTAATTGGGTGGAGCACCCGTGTCATCAATGGACATAGACAAAGAAAAAAATACCTTTTGATGGAGTTCACTTCTCCAGTAAGCCCAAAACTCTGAACGTCAGTATACTGCTACTCTTAGACACTGGCTTATGTAGATTGTAGGTCTCGCAACAACTTTGGACAATTTGAATGTATGCATACTAACACAAGAAGAAGATTTGTTTTTAATTCAGTTTCAAACAAATGATGCATAATCTATTCCTTCTATAATAATTTTTTTGTTACTTTTAATAAAATTATGCCTTATAACACATAATGTTTTAAGCGCTGTACATTGAAATAGCAATGTTTAAAATGCCCGTGTATCAAAAAAAGCAGTCGTAAAAATGAATTAGACTAAAAAGATGACCACGAAATTTTCGTTTAACAAATACAAAACTTTTTATTCACATTAGTAACAAAATAAAAAAACCTTAACCTGTAAGTGTGAGTGCTACATAACTTTTTTTTAGTAAATTGCTTTTTGTTTTACTGCCACTTTGAATCATTCAATCCCAGTCACAGACTCATGCTTTTTGTTGAGTGTCAAAGTTGCATGTTTGTACAAGTTAAAGTAAGTTTCAATGAAACTGACAATTGAATTTGGTGGGGGCTTAGAGGCCTTGGTCAAAAATGGTCAAAAAACTTTACAAGTTGATTTACAAAGAGACGAGATGACAGTACAAGAATTAATTGAATATATAGCGGAAACATTCATAGTATCAAGACAAAACTTATTTTACAATGTTGGTAAGACCTCTTAAAACGCTTTAACAATTCTTTTTAAATACTTCTTATTAGATTTATCAAAATTAAAACCTGGTATTTTAGTGTTAATTAATGATTGTGATTGGGAACTTAAAGGAGCTTCACAAGCTGTTGTTCAAAATGAAGACGTTATTAGTTTCATTTCTACTTTACATGGTGGTTAAATAATGTTTTTTAATAGAAGGTGATTTTTTGAATCCTACTGCAACTATTGAGTGCCTACCATACATTATTTAGAGTTTATCATAACTGTTAAAATTTTGACAAAAATTCTATGACTTGTTTCCAGGAAGAACATTCCGGAGCAGTATTGGCTAGTTTAATACTATCAAAGCACTGTTTTATAGTGGTAAGAATTTCTGGAGAAGATACTTCCGGTATTTCCTGGTAACAAATTTAAATAATGACAAACAGTACTCTAGAAATATACTACCTTAAAAGTTATTGGTAGTTGCGCACATCTTAATATATGAAAGGAACATTGGTACTCATCAACTGGCTTGAAAACCAAGGTATTCGACATGTTTAGACAATTGTCGGAAGAAAGAGTTTGTGTTCTTTCAATGTCTAAAATAAAATCAAATAAAAATCATTTTTTCTTTAACCCTCCAAAAAGTTACCTTTATCTGTCACAGCACCCATAAGATGAGCGCATAAATCAATGGCTTTTTGTAGCAAATTCGAATTGTACATAACGGTTTGCGTGGTACACATCTTAGCCACAGCCAGTAACCGTACTTTTTTCACATAAAGGGTATCTGAAGGATCTCCAGGCATGAAAAAGATGTTGTTTAAAAAATCGTCTGCAAGATTTGGTTTTATTTTATTAAGAACATCTGGAAGAAACACCATCGGGCATCGACACTATTCATATTAAGAACAAAAAAGTTTTTGTGAAAAATGAACATACGTCATACAGCAGGACTGTAATTTTGCGTTCAATTATAATACCGTTAGCAATGAAAGTGAGAAAATAATACAACGTGATAGCTTTGTTGTTTTTCCTACGTTAAGACGCCTTAGAAGTGTTATAATAAGTGGCTGCAGGGGAACGCATTAACCCTCTCGTTAACCATTCAATAGACCTACCTCAATATAATTTGTGAATGATTGCATTGGAAAATTTGTTAAAATGTCATTTAAGAAATCAAATGATGCAAAACAAAGCCGTTTGTGATTTAAACAATATTCAAATCGAAGCATAAAGGTCTTGGAAAATAACGCATACAGTTGCATAATCAAAATTATCAGAATATTAATATAACGTTAATTATAACTGACTTCTAATCTTAATTCCAAAATATCTTTGAATAAAGGTTGTTTGTGAAATAGAGCCGAAAACACCCGAAGAATTGCAAGAACTCGAGCCTGTATAGACCAACCACTGTAACCACAAGTACCACACGAGAGATCCACCTTACATTGGACGACCATAAACCTGTCTCTAAAAGGTGGTCTATTATTCGAACGTACAAATCTGAATAGGCGGTCGCTGTATCCAGTAACAACGCTAACATCTGTTGAACAATGCAGCATTACAATTTCGAAAGATAAGGAAATTGCAAAAACAAAACAAGAAAGCGGAGGACCTCTAGATGCACTGACAGAATAAGAGAGATACACACACACACACACACACACACACACAGAGAGAGAGAGAGAGAGAGAGAGAGAGAGAGAGAGAGAGAGAGAGAGAGAGAGAGAGAGAGAGAGATAAACACACGAAAGGAGCGAGTAAAAGAGTAAGGGAATGAGTACGCGAGTAAGTAAATGGGCGAGTAGTCGACCAAGTAAGAATGAGCGCTAGTGAAAGAGATGAACAGCGATTAAAATTGGTAAGGGTTTTGAAAAAGTAGATTAACAACAGGAGGCTTTTTTTTCTTCAGATGAACGTGTTATTTTTATAAATTACTTGAAGAGCGTAAGGTGTGAAATCATGGTCTGGTTCACTGATGATGGACCAGAGAAGTTCTAGAAGAAGTTGTTCTGCTTCATGATGAAGTCCAGCTGAGGCAGCGACTTTGGTACAAATGGCTAAGCTTTCAAAGAGATAATGAATAAACATAGGATTTGATGGGTTTTCACATTGAGTGCGAAGAATATCACAAAAAATTTTAAAAGTCGGTAACGCAACTGAAGCTGACATATCCATAAAAATAAACGCATTAGATATACAATAACTCTTTTTTATGTCATAAGTGAAATGCATTGATGTTACCCCTCTCTTGAAGAAAGTCAAGAATCCGCATTACAGTTCGCATAATATATTCATTTGTGTCAACACGAGGATTTTTCTGGCATAGTTGAAGTAAAGAATCGAGAGCTGACATTAAAACGGAAGAGAGTTCCGTAGAAGAAAACTTCAACGGACAACAACTGACATTCACAGTCGATCTTGTTGCCTCTTGTAATGACGCCACGTCACGCGCTAAAAGAAGTGCCTCCAAACACAACGCAGCATGACAGTAAATGACAGGATCGGGTAAAGATAAATTTTTAATGACTTGAGGAATAATTTGAATGAGGATACTAACAATAATGCATAAAAGAAATATCTATCAAATTTTTTTTTTGTAATGAAAACATACTTTTTATCTAATTGATTTCGCAATTTAATAATAAATTTGAATGTTGAACATCTCACAAGAGTATTTTTTATCGATTGACATTCTGGCGTCACCAAAATTTCTGCAACAACTTGTTTGAAGAAATCACATATGTCAATACATTGACGTATTTGGGACACTCCATAAATTTGTGATTGAGATTTGATGACTAGGGCTAAAACTAAATGAATCGCAGCATCTTTCAATCGTTGGCGTTGTAAATTTTCTGATACATTATCATTGGACGCTTTTAAAAGATTTTGAACATAAGACGTCAAAAAAGTTAAAACTTGTGTTTCAAAACGCTGCATAAGGGCATTCACCAATTCAATGGCAGCACCTCGACAGGTATCGGTTTCAGAATCTTCCACGTTTCGTCGAATAAATTCTTGAGCATTTTCAGTCATGAGCTCTATATCTAATTTTAATGTTAAAATAAATACAAATGACTTGTTGCGTTTTTTTTCTTAAGAAAATTTGGTACCTTCATCACGTTGTTCCAAATTTGGAAGAACTAAAAAATGACATATATCACCAAGTCGCTGAGGTGGATTGGATATCACGCAAGGAGTCCAATCATAACGGGCTATAGCGCTTAAATATTTGATAGCCGCAATCATTAACTCATCATATGTGTGATTCTGCGATGCTTTCGATGTCATGGTCACTAAAAGATCCAAAATTTCAGATGTACATAAAGAACAAAAAGGCTCAAATTCTTCACTATAACGTAATGCATAGGTCGTTAAAAAAAAACATATTTCCGTTTTAATTTTCTCGACAATTCCTGCTGTATAAATACAATAATAAATTTTATTAAAAATCGTTAAGGTCGCAAGTTAAAAAAAATACAGCATTATTATTTTTTGAGTAAAAAACTATCATGAAGAATTTTTATAGACAAGGGAAAAACAATAAAAAAGGAATATTCTTTGATTTTAAATGAACTTACCATTCGTAGTATGAGACGTTCCTCCTAATGTATTCCTTTCGAGCGGTATTTGATATTTTAAAAATATATTACAACCTTTAAATAAATTTTCTTGATTTGTTTCAATAAATTCTGGGAGATCAATACATATTAAAGATAAGATGATACTTATACACGAGTAAAGTTGTCTTAAGAAAACATCGTGAGAATTGGTGGTACCAGAGGGTGAGTAAGTAAGTAATTGTTGAATTAATTGTGTAAAGTGTAAAATGATGAATTCTTGAATAGATGGTAAAATATCAAACTTTAGCTGTTTTAAAATATCATTAGAACGGTTTTCTTTTCGATACTTTTGAAGAACGTGATCCATGATTTCTAAAGAAACTGTGGATGACGTATAATTTACAATTGATGAAGATTGACATATTTCGACTAATGTAGGTAATAAAGAAGGCCATTCCTCAGGAAAGTCAACTGTTGCAATTAGTTTGACGACGGTCGATAATTGGGAATAAACACTCGGCTCCTCTGCATACGCTAAACACAACTTTAGTATTTGAGATTTTAATAAAACGCGATCGTTTGAAGTAAATAGACTCGTTGTCTCTGGTAAATCCCAAAATTGTTTCACATGATTTTTTAAATAAATTGCTGCCATTTGATGTAACGAAACACAAACTGCTGGTGATTTTAAAGTGAGGAATTCTAAAAGAGCTGAAAGAAAATTAACATTTTGGGTTGCCTGTACGAGATTTTTTTCTGCATCACGAATTTTGTCGACGTTTTGTGACGTACAGTCTAAAAAAAAGCAAGCTAAAAGCTCAGCAGTAACAGAAGGCTGATTCACCGACATATTTGTTTACACACACACACACACACAAAAAAAAAATTCAACACCTTTTGCGTCAACTTGAATAAAAAAATATTTTTATTAAAGATGCGTAGAGATTCTTTTTTTAATTTGTGTGGTAGCTTTTTCTTATTCCCTTTTACCTTTTTTTTCAAACTTTTCTCTCCTTACTACAAAAATCTTTACTGCCCTACAGCCTCTTTCTTAAAAAGTGCCTTATGTGAACACAGAGTTAGGTCCTCATTTTTTAGAGTACATAATGTAAAGTTGAAGCAATGTCCGTGAATCCTTAACCCCTTATCCACCCGTGCAAAAAAATAAACATTTTTTCTTTTTTTACATGCTTTCTTTTTATAAATCATAATTTAATGTCATTTCTTCGACCTAAAAGTTTTTTAACATTTTTTTTTTTCGTAAAAAAAATGCTGCAATATGTATACACTACCAACATGAATTAACTAGTGAATTGCAATAAGTAGTATCTTGTTTAGATTAAGAGATACACGACACTTTTATGTATACCCTAACGCACAGTTACTATAAAACAGGCATGGGACCTCTATCAAGAATTGATAAGAGCGTAAGGCATCCGAAATTTCAAACAAAAACTCTTAACACGCCATTGTTGATTACAGCTACTTGAAAAGAATGAATTGTTTTTATTTAAAAACACGTATTTTTTTTTTTTCTTTACAAAAAGTTTCTGTATATAAAAAAAAATAAAGGTACGGTGGCCATGAATGTATTGTAACGTGAGTTGAAATCTTTTTGAAAATGTTTCAATACTTTTGACGCTTCTCACTTTTAAATATTAAAACTAGTCTTTTAAACAATACTTTTCTTAAGATCTTAGATCCATTTATTCTTTAATTGCGTTAAAGTAGATTGTTCATTTCGTTTATCGTTTCTTCCTTAATTTTTTTTTTTGGAAAAGAGTGGCTTACACTTGTTATTGGAAGCTCTTAAGTATTGTTACTCTTTGAGTATGGACCCATCATCTGGCATCTACTCTCAACCCCCTTATTTACGTATGTTTAATATTTCACTTTTTTTTTTATAACAGGGAATATCTCAAATTTTTTTTTTTAAAGAGTCCCATTTACCTATCACGAATGTTAACGCTCCGAAATACCCTTTTTCTAATTTACCACAAGATGTCATACAACCACCTTCCGCGTTCACGAAACCTATGATGCAAGTTAACGGTGGTTTCGCTCAACAGCACTATCCTTTGAATAATTTCTATCCTTGGAAGGTTCCGACGCCTCAAAATTTGCCTAAAAAAGCTCCAACTCTGAACGAGCATACTTTATCTTCACATCAAATACTGACACATTTATCGAATGATATTACCTTAAAGTCCATTCAAAACACTCTAAGTCTTCTTCTTCATGCTCGTATCACTAAGGAAAATTGCAAACAATTGCAAAGAAACAAGTCAGACGATAAAGTTAACGATACGTTTTTGAATGAAGCTAATAAATCATCACTTAAAACAATGAATGAAACGTTTCAAATCTCGGTAGCTAACGAAACAGGTGATGCACCCGCTTCCTCACAAAAGTTTCACTATGAACTCCGCAAACAAGAATTTAACGACATTTTCTTCTTCTGTCGCAACAATCATGTGTTTCCTTCGTCAACATCAAACGCAAAGTCTCCTGAAATGAGGGGAACATATTGTGATCAACTCACATCTCTACTGTCTTCAACAGTACCTTTACCCTTTTCTTTTAAATGGCCAGGTGTCTCTCAAAATGAACACTGCCAATGGTTATTAGGCTCAGCACTTTGTCGACGCTTAAAAAAAAGTCGTCTTGCACGTCACACCGGCTATTTACCACCAGATCAACCAAACGATTATTTCTTTTCAAAAATTGAAGAAGAAAAAAAAGCATGGGAAGAATTTAATACATTAAGTACTACATTAAATGAACAAAGTTCACTTACCATAACAACGTTTGATTGGATCGCAACTTGTTATGTAGGATTCCTTTTAACGCAGCTCACTTTAGTTCGTATCTTGTTTTTCTTAGACACATTTAGATTTAATGAAGAAATACCTTAATAGTGCCTCATACTCGGCCATTCACTCTTCTGCGAAATTCGATAAAGATGATCCATGTCTTATTCCTTCCTTTTTATATTTACCACAAGATGCGTCCGATTTACAACAACATCACTCGAATACACAACCGTTTAATCGTGAATCAAACAAAATCATTCATCAAAGTACGCCTTTTTAGTCATATTTTTAACGTTTCTTTGTTCACTTTCAATAGTCTTTGCCTTTTTCATCTTATCTTAAACTTTTTAATAAAACCATGCCAAACCCTAGTGTGAATCTAAAGGTCGTCTTTATGAAAAAGAACTTCTTGTTCATTTGAATAATAACATTCCCTTAACTCTTCTTGTTTTTTTCAAAACATTTCTTTAACTATGAAAACAGATGACTATATTATGCTAGGTGGAAGTGAGCAACCAGATGACATTTCATGTGATTCCTTAACAACCGACACTACAAAAAAAACATGCACCAGTTCTAACAAAAATCATTTTATAAACCCTTTAAATTATTGTTCGGATGGTTTCGAAGATTTTTTTCCCTTGTCGAAAGCATCCACTGTACAAGAGACTCCTTGGGATATTGAAGAAATGGCTTTAGGAGCTCTTTGGGATGAATCCGTTTTAGAATCTTTTTTGAAAGGTACCTCGGATTCCACTCACAACAGTCCTAGCATGTTTTGGGGTGAATACCAAACAGTTAATGGATACTTGGCAACACAAAGGTTTTTCTTCCTGTCGACAAGTGAACATCTTCTTATTTGCTTTTATGGAATGATATATGATTGTAGATATCATCAACTGAAGAATCCAAGTACATGGCAACGAGGAGACAAAGCTGAAATGACGGAATCTTTTGAATTATTGGACCGTGCGGCATCCAACGAGATTCATTTACAACGCTGCCTTTTACGTATGTTATGTCTACTACCTTGTACTGTGAAATTAAGCAATAATACCTTTCTATTTAAAGGCTCCCTTTCTGCGTACAAAATTGAAAATCGTATAGAGAAAGCTTTAGCTTTCGCAGGTTTTATCATGGATATTAATGATAAAGAGATGTTTTTTTGTAAAACGTTCACACGTTCACCCGAAATGTTATTACAAACTCCCACTTGTTACAAAAACAAACAGTATTTAGTCAATTCGGACACGGATGATACTAGTAATGGTTCAAGTGATCAAGAAACCGTTTCAGTACAGAAAAAATTTATTTCATGTCTGTACCAACTTTTTTTTTTCTTTTAGGTTTCCTCGGGTCTTTTATCAAATATCGTTGATGAAGACTACGGTTTTACACTTAATGGAGTTTCAGGAATCAATTTAGGAACTACGGGGCGGGAATTTTTTTCAACTGATCGTAAAATCCCAGATAAAAAGGTAATTTGTAATTTTTAAGCCTTTTTGTTATAACACGAAATTCATGTAGCTTCAACTAAAAAAAAGAAGTCAAGAAAAAGAAAGACGTATACGTTTGGCTCTTTTGGGATTAGCTCCTCATGTTGCTCGAAATATTGATGACACACCTAACAAATCGAAACATATTGATAAAGCATTGAATGTAAGATTGCGTCCATAATGTTTTTGGTGTGGATAAATATGCAATAGGGCACGAATTCACCTACTGCTTCTCAACAAGCAAAACCAAGCAATGCTATTAAAGACTATCGCGAACTTCGCCAACGTTATCGTTCCTTGTTTAGTATCAATCGTTTACAAATGACACTGAATTATAATCTAGCTGCACATGACCGTAAGCGCTTTTTTGGTTAAACAAAACCAACGTTTCTTTTTTTTCTACAGCATATTCAGTCCAATCTCCCCAAAGCATTGAGGAACGCGATACACTCGAACTTAAAAACTCTCGTTCTGCGTATCTATTCCTGGGTGTTTCCGGTAAAACCGAAGCAATAATCTACCACATTCTCTCTTCGATGCTCATTTCGTAGCTCAACTTTTTCCTACATACGCCATGCGATTCCATCGTCCTGATTTTCGAACAAGTTTACCTGAAATTATACGGCATATTTATAATCATTTAAATGAGAGCGAAAAGGGATTTCGGCCAAATTTTCAAACTTCCGCAACATCTCGCTTAGTACTTAACTTGGGAAGAAATTGTAGAGCAGAAAGCGATAAGAACCCTCTTACCAGTAAAACTAATATTACTATCGGTGAATCGTACGCTGTGAAGTAACATTTACAAAGTTAAAATTGAATAAATGATTCAAGCTGATTGTAATTTTATAGGGGTTTAGCAGTATCAAATGTTTTACGAAAGGCAAGATACCAACATTCTAACATTTCTGTTGAAGGCTCCAATTCAATAAACGCGTTGGGTTCTGTATCTCAAGCTACAAACTCGCGTCGTTTTTCTGCAGCACATCCGGCTGATCTTATTGAAAAGCCTGAAGATTTAACGATTACAGACACTCTCTCGATTGCTTTATTAGAATACTCTGAACAGTCTCCTCCTTTATTACACAATCTTGGAATGGCTTTACAAATAACTAAATTTTACAGGTTTTTTTTTTCTTTCTTATTTTACCTTAATAGAAATTTCATAACAGACCTATAAGTGAAAATATGACATTACAACAAGCCCAAAAAAAAGTGAGAGATCGATTAGGACGTTTTGGACCACTGAAATTAGCTGAGAGCTACATACCTTTCTTTTCTAGGTGAGATGCCCTTTTCTATCTATGAATTTATGAACGTGACTAAAAATATTTCATAATTTGATTAGTCAAATGAAATTGGCTAAAAATCAGGGAGTCGTTGTCGGGGAATCGAGACTGTTCAAAGCTCCTCTTTTTCCTCATCCAACAAATCCACACAGTCCATTGAAGATTGATGAGACGCGCGCAACTGCTTCTAAATATGGAACTGGTCGTTTTCACGATTTTCGTGCCACTGACTTTTTACTTATTCGCAAAAAAATTGCCTTAGAGTCAGGGCAATGGGGCTTATCATTTTCTTTACGACCAATTTTTTTAGAGTCAATTCATGACAGTTCATCGAATGACATCGTTAAAGGTGATGACGGAAATCTTGCAGCATGTACCTTGTATACGGTCGGCCAAACTCAACCTTTAATAGAAGTTCCTTCTCCACGCAGTAAAAAATGTTTTGAAATTCGACGTGATTGGCTTCGAACCTACGCGTTACGTCTCGCTAGGCAAGGAATCACTGATTTTCATACTGTTAAATCCCGTTGTTTGGCTAAGTTTGGCGATATTTTTGAGCCTAGTGTGTTGCAGAAACATTTGCTCAGTTGCCGTGATAATGTTTCACTTACCACACCTTCAACTTATTCTGGTCAAGGCTTCTTGGGTGTTAACATTCGTGTGGTTAGCGAAGACGCTCTTCGATCTATCTGTTCCCCCGAAATAATTTGTGGACTTGAATCATCTCTAATTTCGGATTATCATTTATCAGAAGCGGGAGTTATGATATTGCGTTCACCTGATAGAGTAAAACTTCTTATTTTATGTTTTCCGTTTATGAAGAATTCCTTAATCTTTTTCTTTCAGATCTCGTCTTCTGTACGAGAACTTGAAGCGGATGAAACATTTTCAAGAGAACAATTATCTCGAGCGAAAAAATTGCTATTTTCTCACACAGAACGTTACCGACAGCTTATTCAAACACTCAATGCAAACGATACCTTACGACAATTATGGGAAAAAGAGGAAAAAACTGTTAACCAAAACATTTCTTCTTTTTGTGATATAGTTTGTGGAAAAAGATGCAGTCCTATAGCACGACTCATTGAAGAAATGCTTCTACTTACTCCTTGGAATATTACGCATAACTATATTGACATTGTATCGGTAAAGAACGTTAAACGTAGTGTTGTTGTCAATTTTCAAGGAAGAATACCACTTTGCCACACAAACACGTTTTCTCTTTTCAACCATTATAAATGTTTTTACCTTTAGCGACATGGTGCTCAATTAGCACTTGATGGAATTGGCGATCCTTCAGGAGGGCGAGGTGAAGGAATCAGTTTAATTCGAGCGAACGTATGTTTAAAATAACGCAGTGTATGATATTTCGAGTGTAATTTTTTTTAGCACTCTACCTCCGGAGTTCATTTAGATGGGGGGCCTAGTGGAAAAAGTAATGATACACCAAAAGAAGATTTACGTAAACTCTCTATGCGAGAACTTCACGATCGCCTTGTCAAATTTGGCTTTGAGAGTGATATTGTCAAATCGTTACCCCGATGGGATCAAGTTGCTTTAGTATGTTTTTGATTTTAACCCGAAACTCGTTTCTAATTCGCAGCTCAGGTTCGAACCTTTCAATATGATAATATGAATAGTTATGGGCAAGAGAAAACACAAAAAAAGTTAGGTCGACTTTCAAACGAACAATATATTAAACGAATCAACGAGATTTTCATGAATCAACGACTTGCATTGGCTCCTGATGAACCTCAACTAACGTTAAGTGATTCGGATTCATTAGAAAAAACAGATGATTTTGCTAATAATGAAAATCAACCAATTCCGAATTCGGACCAAGGCATCACTGTCAAGTCAAACGTTCAAACTAAAGAAGAAGGATCTGTAGCTTCCGTAGAACAACTCACAGAGAAGAAAGCTCCTATTGAATCAAATTTAGAAGATGAACTTTTAAGTGGTCTACAGTCGCGTCACGATCAAAATGAATCTGTAATGTTTTTTTTTAGCTACAAAAATGTTCGTAATATTTTCTTTTACTATCAAACCAGGACCATTCGACTAATTCACAAAACATGGAATTGACGGAACGAAAAGCGTTGGAAGATTTTCGCGAATCGTTATCTAAGGCAAGACAAACCAATGAAACTGATATTTCACCGCGTCTTGTTGAAAAATTTACTCCACGCGAGCTGCAATTTCTACAAGCAAAGCCTATTCCTCGCCTAGTTTGGATACGTAAAAAAAAAGACTCCACTACAGGTGCTTTTAATATACAATGATTTAACAAATCTTTTTTTTCTAAAGATCAAGTGAAATCAGAGAAAATTGTACATATATATGGTTACGAAAACATTCAACTATTTTACGAGTGGAGACGGAAACAAGAAGCAGAGAAAAAATATTACAATAAGCAAGTTTTGTCAAGTCATCAATCTGTTCTTGGAACTGCTTCAAGAACGTGTCGCCGTTGTGGTCAAATTGGGCACATTTCATCTAATCCAGTTAAGATACTTTTAGAATTTCAACTCACAGCCAAATCCGTAAAATTTGTTTTTAACTAATTAGATTTGCTCACTTTATACTGGAAGACGAAAACCACGCGTATCTCAGAATACATCCACATATACTGGAGGAACTAACTGCAAAGCTGCTTATCGGGGCACGCCCGGTTATCTTTCAAGTGACGAAGATCAGGGATACGACAATGAATCGATTTCTTCCAAACATACCTTAGGGAAATCTCTATCTACAAAGCGTAGCAGACTGACATCCTCAGCCTATGCCGACGTGGATAGTAGTGAACCCAATTATAAAGTTTGGTGTTAATATTTCAATTGAATTGCTGAATCAAGATTTTTTCTTGTAGGTGTTAAAACAAAGTCAAGGTCATGATTCAGATTCTCAATTTTCTAAAGGAAAAGACACTGAAGATAATAAAATTATGAGTAGTGGACCGAAATTGCCCACAAGAACTACTGCACGCCAACGTTTAATTCTCGAAAATAAAGGAGCTTTAGCTGGAAGTAAAGGCGTGACGAACTAAATAAACACTTTAAACGTTGTTGCATTTCTTTCCAGTTGCTGTTCAAACATACCAAGGAACATATGAAAATGCTGTTAATGAAATCAATCAGATTTTTCAAAGAGTTATATCCAAAACGGACCGAGATAAAAGAAAATGGGCGGTATTGCCAATACTGTAAAATTGAACAGCGTTAATTTTGTTATCATAGGTTTTTCGAGAAAAAATTTCAGAGACTGATGCGCCCGGTTATAATACAGTTATAACCAATCCGATTTGGTTAAACAAAATGATAAAAAAATGTAAAGCTAGAGAGGTACTAGTTCTATTCGTTTTTTATTTCTTGAATAAAAACATTATTTCTTTGAGTAGTATCGTAGCACCGCAACATTTCTTAGTGACGTCCAGTTACTGGTTGATAACTGTTTTCGATATAATCCTCCAGGTCATTGGATTCGACCCCTTGTACAGTCATTAGGGGACTTTTTACGAGAGGAAACTGAATCCCAGGGTCCTTGGTTAGTAGAATTGGATCGATTTATTCAACAGGTTGTTTGTTAAAATGCTTTTTCTTCTTTACATATTTCAATATGTTATGATTCAGTATTGTCAAGAAAACGTCGATGCTAATTAAATGATTCCTACTTCTTTTCAACATACCCTTGTTTTCAATTCAATGTTTTTGCTTTTTATTACCCAAAAATTGTCACTTAACCAGGCCAAGTATCTATCCGTGTTCAACGACTGTCAAAGCTGTTCACTTAGTTTTTACCAAAAAATTTAATGTTACACACTCATTCAGAGTTACTGCATTCCAATCAACATTGTTTCGATAACTATGCTATAGTAACGTCCAGTGTAACGATACACTAACCGTCTCGAAACGTGTAATTTACGAATAGATTATCTAAATATATAGGGCTTTCATCTTTTTTTTTGTCTTTCTTGTTATTAAAATGTTTCCTATAAATTGTTACCAATAAGTTATACAACGGAAAGATACTTTTTTTTTAAATAACAAATCAATAATGGAAGTGAATCTTAATTTGATTTTTGACACTCACTAACTGTTGGTTTACATTTGAGTCAATTGTACATGAAATAAAACAACAAGATCGTTAAATCTTTTAATCTACTAAAGTTCATATAATTGTGACTACTGGTG
This sequence comes from Hylaeus volcanicus, assembly GCF_026283585.1. NCBI lineage: Eukaryota > Metazoa > Arthropoda > Insecta > Hymenoptera > Colletidae > Hylaeus > Hylaeus volcanicus. The sequence continues at coordinate 751,551 of NW_026533147.1, read as the reverse complement.
AAATTTTTCAAAAAAAAAAAAAACTTTTTTTTTTATTATCTATGCGTGGATATTTTGATTGGGAAGCTTGTGGGGTATCTGAATTTCCTTCTCTTTGCAAGGAACTGCGTGCATATGGTGGGTATTGTATAGCAGATGCTCGTCGACGGTTCCGTCGACTGGAATTGAAATTCGAATTGACAACAGAACGAAATACTAATGATTTATCCAATAAAAAGTGTAGAGGAGATTGGGTCATTGAATGAATATTTTGCTGTGCCAGGAATGATTTCATAATTTCATCAAGATTAGGAAGGGAAATAAAACGAATATCTGTTCTTTGTCGTATAAGATCCAAGTGCAAAATACAGCGAGCAATGATTTCTGCATCCACCTGATACATTAACGATGTTAACAATGGAATCCTTAACAACATTGTAGTGATACTTTGTTTGAACAATGCATTGTGTGAGAAAATTGAATTTTTTAATGGACCGATACACTTCCTTGGTGAATGCTCAGATTCCTCTTGACGAATAGATGCGCCACAGACATTTAAGCTAGTTTCATCCTTCGTTTCACTATTGGACTGTAGAACATTAAATAAACCACTCCAATTTTTTTCTTTTTCGCTCGAATCAGCCAAAGACGTACAGTCATGAGTTTGTCCATCCAAATTCTTTTGAGCTTCCGCCAACCTGAAAGAAACGTTTTCCATAATGTCTTCGAAAATGATAACATAATTTGAAATATCCTGAATGGAGGATGCATTAAGAATACAATGAGAGTGCCATTGAAATGAATCATTGAAGGAACCCCATGATGGAATTATAATATTCAAGTGACGTAATACACGAAAGCAATATTTTTTGAAAGTTATAATTGTTTTTTCTCGAAATCCTTCAACAGATGAATAAACAAGTTCAAACCGAGCTCTAGGGCTAATTCTATTCACACTCGTGTTTAGTGCCGATTGAATATCTTTATAAAAAACAGGTGGAATATCAACGTCGCATGTGTTTTTTTTTATTGGAGTACAGAGTTGTTGTGATTCACGTTGTAACGCGTTCCGATGTAACGCTCTTAAAGCAGCTTGATGAGCCAAATGGGTGAGGAGGCTGCTTGAGCACTGCGACCCTTTTTTTATTTTTCGAAACTTTTCAAGTGTGCTTAAAATTCTTTCACTATACAAACTAGTTAACTTTGAAGCTTGAATTTCTTTTTTTAAATGTAAATATTTTTTTTCAGGATGACTCGTAAACAAGGGTAAAATATGAGAAGAACCGAGAGCCGTAACACAGGACGACATTTGTGTTGACCCTTTAAAATTCTTTGTTCTTGCTGGTAACCAAGAAGGGCATGACTCTGTGGGTAAACAGTTGTCGGTAACACTTTCAACTGCTTCACTGTAGGGCTTCTCATCACTTAAATAGCCTAATGCATTATCATCTGGATTATTGGACTGACAAAATTTTTTTTTCACCTCATCCACCAATGTATCACCTTTACTTTCTTGTATGAGTTCTTCTACACTTGTCATTTTTTCTAATCCAATTCACGAAAACATACACACATTTTGTCTCATCCCCTCAACTCATTACAAAAATTTGTGCGGTACTTTACTGGATTAAAAAAGAAAAATTTAAAGCTTTATGATCACTAAGCATGTAAGGTTTTTTTTTTTATTTTAGTACATACACGTCACGTTTACTAGTGGTATGAACGTCACAATTTTTTAGAAACATCCATTTTAGTTGAACAGTTCACTCAAACACTCTATAGAAAAATTGAAATTTCACCAAAGTTACTACAAGAAATAATTTTATATAGAGTGATTGAAACTGTTGATTAAAAATCCATTTTTCATTCGTTCATTAAAATTGTTTTTCTTTTGATTGAACTGAAATTGCATCTGAACCTGCATAATGTTCAATCAATACTCTTCAAAACATGCATATGATTCCTTCATTATTTTCTTCTCTCCAGAAAGAGTACAGTGTTTCATTCCTATCTCCTGAAGCACCTCATTCAACTGACACCCATAAAAAAGAAAATGAATAAGTTATTTTGAATCAACAAAACTCTCACTGGAATTCTACACTCAGCCTTAATTTTAAACACGCCTTCAGGTAATGAAAACACTTAGTTTCAGAGAAGTAATTTTGTCTTTATTATACTATCCATATTGAAAGGGGAAACGTGATTGTTTTTTGCGTTGCTATGTTGTACTATACAATTCAATTTTTGTTTTGTTAACAAAAAAGTGAAAAATAGGTACATGACTTAAAAAAATTAAAACAAAATTAAAAAAAAAAATTATTACTAAAAATCAAGAAAAAAAAAATTAACGCTTAACGGTAATCAAAAAAAAAAATTTTTTTTTTTTGTTAAAAAGCTGTAGAAAATGTAACGGTAAAAAAATAAAAAATTTTGTTACCAAAATATTGTCAAATGTTTTGTAGGTAATGCATAAGGTGGAAAAGTGGCATTAAACGATTTTTTGTTTTTTAATTCTCGTGCCAAAGCTAGCCATAATAAAAAGGAGTGAAGGTCAGATGGATTGAAACATTGTAAAACATGATAGTATTTTTTTGTTCCAAATAAAATTATAGATCAATGAATGGAAACGTTGAATTGATCATATCGTGGGGATTCGCACAAATAATAAGATTTCTAAGCTGGTGAAGTATATGTTTCTTGCACACATTTCTCTTCATCTAAATGACAAGAAACATAAGCAGTCGATATAGAGCAACAAAATTCTTGAGAAGCGGCATAACGATTCATATCACAAGTCAATGAATTAGAATATAAATTCGACAAATCTTCCATTTCTTCGAATTCTTGCTGACACAAAGGTAAATCAGATTGACTTGTGACTAACAACCTTTTCGGAGACTCCGTCGAATGAAATGTCATTTTTTGAAAAATATTTCGACGGTGAGAAAACGTTCCATTATATGGTTTCGTCATATTAGACGGATCTTGTAAACAATTATAGGGCACATTGGTATCATCGTATGATTTTAAACTATCCGAATTTTTTGTATTATCATAAAGTAGCATAGAAGATTGTGTGGAAGATCTTTGATAATGAGGAATTGTTAGAACGGATGGTGATTCAAAAACACCTTGCATAGATAAATGGTCTTGTAGTGTAGTTAAACTTGATGATCGGTACATATAATAAGGAGGTGATCTATTGGGTGGATGATTTAAAGAAAAGCTTAAGTCAAAATCATCTTCATTTGTGTTCTGAGACGTTTCCTGTGTGTTTAAAATTGTATTGGACAGTTGACTATTTTTGCTTCGGTCTGTTGTGGTTGCATTGGTTGTCGTTTCATCGAATCGATTAGCTTTTTTTAAAAAACTGTGGGGTTGTTGTAAGTAAGGTAACGTCTCTTGATTTCCGTACGATAAACGAGGAGAACAAGTCTGTACAGACTGATTGAACGTTTTATATAATGAATGAGATTTGTATTTAAAAGAAACTGATCGATGGTAACAAGACTTTTCACAGCAAGACTTTGTGTTCTCCAATGGTACCTTCCCATAGCCTGAACCATTTCTTTGTATAGGTGAATTTAAAATATTGGTTTCTTTAAAATATTGAGGGCATTGATTGAATCGATTAGTGGTTTTTCTGCCTTTATTGGAAGAATGGTTTATTTTTTTTTTCGCACTATTCAAAATATTTTCATGTTTTGAAGATTTCAATCCCACTTTTATTTGTTTTCTATAAGTGCTATCTTGATTGAATGAATGACTAGGAGACATGGTTATTTGAGATATCACAGAATCTGATTGTTTTTTTTCACATTTAGCATTCCCAGCTGCATAATCAAAATCAGCATCATAGTCACAGAATTTCCTTGTTTTGGGATCCATATTTGACATTGTATTGGTGGTAGGAGGAGTTAAAAAATCTTTTGATGTTGTCCCCACTTTGGATTTTTTTTTCCTTTTCTCATGCTCCCGTGATAGCGTATGACCGGTGCCATTTGTTCGTGTTCTTAATTCTTCTTCACCGTGTGCCCAACGACATGTCGTTCCGAGAAAACATGACGTCAGATCGTTTTTTTTGTAGTAAGGGCATGGTAACGTTTTGTAAAGATCTTCTGTCCAACGGAGTTCTTCTTGACCATGAGCAAAACTAAATATCATAAAAATCAATGGAGTTGACAACAGAAAGATAAAAACTTTTTTTAAAACCAGAAAACATACCCGCATTGACTTTCTTGCGGACATGTATTCTTTAATGAATACTCCATGCACAAGCGTGTTTTATAAAGATTCGGTGGATTTTTCAATTCCTCTTCTGAATGTGCAAACTGACAATTCGAAGCACGAATACATTTACCATTTAAATGGTAAATGCAAATTTTCGTTTTCCGTATTTTTTTTTGAACGGCTGGAAAAATATACGTTTTAGTATTCATTAAATCTTTAAATAATTTTTTCTTTGATTTTATTAAAAAATACCTTTTTTTGTTTCAACGAGTAAAAAAAATTAAATTTTAAAAGTAAAAAAAAAAAAAAGAAAGAAAGAGAGAGAGAGTTAGAAGGATAAAACAAATTAAAGAAAAAGTATACTAAATAAATAAAATGCTCGTTACAGAAATAAAAAACACACGACTATCTGCAAAGCCAGCTGCAATTTTTTTTTTAGCAAAAAGCTGCAGCATTAACATATAATTTTTTTTGTTTTTTAAATACAAATGTTATACTTTATTAATAAAAGTCATTTTGCAAATTAAAGTTATAAAAGTTTGTTAACTTTCGTTGAGAAAAAAAACCATGGGTTATAAAGGAAGCTTATCTAATATTTCGACAAATTTCTCACTCGATTCAACTCTTGTTCATGTATTCATTAAAACATGCATATTAGCATATCAAAATTAACTGGATCTCTCCTTCACATTCTTTTAATCCAATTTTTGTTTTTTAAATCAACGTCAACAAATAAAACAATTTTTAGGCTGGAATACTGACTTTTATTTTCTAGCATTTTTTGTGCAATACATAATAAAAGTTCCTTGTATACTTTTTTCTTTATTTTAAAAAAAAAGAGTGTCTCATAATAACAAAATAAAAACATTTCAATATTTTTTATTAGTAAAAAAAAACCAATCAAATCCATTTTGCATGTGATTAGTAAGGAAATTGCACCTAAATGCACCTTTTCTCGTTTTTAGTAACAAAATTCAATCTAGATCCACTGATCTTCCTTGTTCCTACCAAAATGGTAGTTCAATACATGACTCATTATCTTGAATAAAAACATGGCTGTTGGATACATTTTTTTATTTGTTCTAACCGAAATTGAACCTTGGTAGATTTGTCTGCGTCTTGTTATGCTGTCAGAAAAACTCTTTACAAAATAACTGTATTTTAAGTGATCGAATGCACAACAATCCGAATAAGTTTATATTCCATTCTGAGTGCAAGATAGAGAGAAAGATTTGTTTGCTTCTTTTACGGACGACTTTCTTGTTTATTTATGAAAAATTTACTCAAGTGTTTTCGTTCATTCAATAATCAACAAAATTTTGTTGCTTTAACTTTTGACTGAAACAAAAAGACTGGTTTAAACATGTGTACATTTTTTAATAACAAAATAAAATAATCAAACACTGTAAAATGACACCCGGTTATTAAGGCACACTTTGTGCTTTAACAACAAGTTTAGTTTTGTAATAAAAACATAATTTCGAACGGTTCGTTTGATAACAGAAAGTCCAGCTTCTATCATCATTTGATATTAAGTTTATACAGCGATACCATAGACGGTAACAACGCAATGCATTGACTTATTTTCCCATTGAACCGTTACAGTTCCGTCAGACGACTGATCCCAGAAACAAGTACTAAAAAGATGAAATCCTGTATTAGTACGCTGTAACATGACAACTGTAACAACATATTTGAAGGATTCGCTCATTTGTTGTAAGTTATCTAGAATACCTAATCAGGCATAAATATGAAACGAATTTATAAACTGTCAATTTGTATATGGTCACCGTACTTGCTGTGATGGTATCGACCCATGTGGGAACTTCGGCTGCATCGTAATTAGCAGCTCCTAAAACGTTCTCAACACTTGTTGTGACGTATTGTTTCACACGATCGTTAAAAGTTGAAAAAGGTTGCGGTTTCGATATGGTTAATGACTCTTTGACAGGCATTTCAGCTTTAATGTATTTTTCTGCTTACTCTGAAAAAAAAAAAAATTCATGAATAAATAAGGAAAATTTCCACTTTCTCTCTTATTTAATAAAAGAATGAAGGATAAGTGGAGAGAAAACCGATCCCCACAGTTCCTTGATTTGTGTAGATGTAAATTGGTATTTAAAACACTTACATAAATTTGTTCAATAATAGTTTTTTGTAATGCTTCCTTATTCTTTTCAATATTATTCAAACAAAAGATTAAGTCTAAAAAAAAAACATATTATACATTTTGGTTAGCTTTTAAAATTTATTAGCTACCTGAATGCGTAAAAATTCAACATAGAGCAAACACTCTTTTTTGGTTTAGTAGAAAATCTGATGGTATATGCATGCGTACATAATCTGCACCCTTTATTACATGAAGAGGAATTTTCTTTGTATTCCTTGTCATTTAACTTGATATGTTTTGGTTAAAACAGAAACCTATTTTAATATTTGACAAATCCACTTAAAATATTAATCAAAATTTTATTTTTTAAAAAGATAAGCTTCATTGTTTTTTTAAAAGTGTGTACGTTCTTTTTAGCATTTCATTAACCAAGTGTTGAAAAGAAAAAGAAACGTAAAAGCAGCTTATTCATCTTACTAAAAGCGCCATTCAGTTGTTTCAGATGTGTTACGCATTTACTCTAATGAAAACACTCAAAGTGGTAGACCATATGTAAAAACACACAGCGCTGTTTTGGGTCAAATTGGTTGATCTATAAGGTCAATGAATTTTAATATTTTTTCTATGCAAAACGAATCATTTAGTTGATTTTTTGACTTACTACAGTTTCAAATTAACCTTTTTTTAAATGTGCTTTATAAAAAAAATATAAATAGTATGTTACATTGCAATGTATTTTAAAAATAACAAACTTTAATGATTCGTTAACGTCCTTTTGACTTAATAAAAGATAATACCAAGGCTTTTTTCATCTATGTTGCTACAACTTTATTTAAACGACCATCTTAATGACACATTAAAGCTTTTCAAAAAATTTTTTGTTACATTTCAAATAAAACGAATTCTTTACTAAACAAGTTTTAAATCAAAAAATTATTTTTTTTTAAAGAAAAATTAAATGTTTTTTGTTAAAGGAAAAGAAATTATGCAAAAATTAAATTGTAATACCCTTTTTCTGGAAGAAGAAAAAGTTTTTTAGATATCGTTTCTTAGTATCATTTTGAGAATAAAAAGTCAACCGTGAAAAAAGACATTAAATTATTTTTTAAATGAATGTTTATCAATAGTAAGGAAGGGAAAATATTAAAAAAAATTATTTTAAAAATTTAATGCAATTTTGTTTGTTTTCGAAATGAGCGCTTTTTAAGTGGCATTTTTCTTAACACAAACAGAGTTTGGTCTTAATTAGACGAAACATGTTGGTTTCTTTTTTTAGTAGTTGGCTAAATTAAAAAAAAAAGGATTTATAGCATCAAATCAATAAGATTTTTTTACAATTTTCTTATGAAAAGCTAAAAAAGAAAAATGCTGGTCATAGCGATTGTTACAACACTGCTTTTGTGTGCGGTTTTTTTATTTCAAGCTTTTGTTATCGACACTTTTCTTATCAGTATGTTTACATGAAAAAAAAACGAATTTTTTTTTTCGACTAACCATTTTTGAAAAACATAACAAAATAAAACATTTCTGTGCTGAATGTAGCGCAATTGAGTTTAACATGTTATATATTTGTTGGACTGGATGGTCTTCTTTTGATCTATATTATATGTAGTGTTTCAATGGAGTTGGCAGGTTAGATAAAGAACTAAGACGACTGAGAACAAAACAAAAAATGAACGCTATGCATTTCTCTATTAGCATTGAGAGGAGGTATTATATGGCTTTTTTATAGCTGGATTGTGTTAGCCAAACTGACGCTTTTATATTGGTGTGTATTTACCGATGCGTCACATCTCATCAAAGATGCAATCGTTTGGACATATTTTCATGTAGATCAAAGTTTATTCTTAACGCCAGTAAGTATGCAAAGCGTTTTTTGTCGTGCGTATGTTCGAGTCATCCCGTTCAATTCGCTTTTGTATATAAAACAGGTGATTTTTTCTATTGTGTCTTTTCGAGCTTCTTGTGTACTCTATGGTTCTTCTCCTCTCGCCGTGACTTTGGAGAGTATGCTTCATGTAGACATGGTGGTTCATGTTATACTAGATCTTATAGATCTTTTGTTGAGTTTGCATATCTTGAATTACGAGGAATTGACTCATGTCAAATACTCTTGGTTACGATTTTTTTCCGGCATTTTTGTTGTCACGGGAATTTTCATGCATTCCTATTCATTTCCAACGACTTTAGCACTTCAAATGGATATTCCACCGAAATTAACCAATACGTCTTTTCAAAAACCAGAAGAAACTATGTCCCAATCTTATGACATGAATTCGAGTCATTTACCATCTCAAGCTGATATTTTTTTAACGCGTAAACATGCGGCTTTAGTATCATTATTTTTTGTTGATCTTCCACTCGTGGTGTCTCGTATAACCCTTTGGGTAGTGTTCCCACATATCTTTACTGATCATTCCATGTTAGCGAAGAATATATTATTTATTCCATTACAAATTTTTAGGTGAACATAGATTTTCTCTTTTGAATGTCTCTTTAAATGAATTCACGGTTAAAAAATACCTTGTTTTGTAGATTGAATCAATGTCGGTTAGCTGAAAAAGATCGAGCCAAAAAGTTAAAGCGTCAGGGTTATGTTAAACCGGTAGGCATTAAAAAAAAAAATACTTTTAAAATTCAAATTGAGTTTCTTCGTGTAGAACTCGTATTGGATTGAAGGCACAAAGCAATTATTACTTACTGAGAAAGAATCGAATCATACGGGGACTGATGCAGAAAAGCTACGTGAGGATGGCACAAGTTGTCGAAACCGCAAATTAAAAGACCCTCTACATTGTGTATCAAACGGGGAAGTGCATTACAACTCATATCGGCCTTCGCACCGCTGGGGTATTTCTTGGTCTTCTGGTACAATGTGTGACAACGATTCAGAAGAAAACAAGTTGCGCATTGTCACAAGTTGTGATTCTTTATCCTACTATTCTCATGGTTTCAAAAATTCTAGTCGTCTCTCCACCAAAAATGGTGTATTGGAATTAGGTAAGTGTCACTAAAAAAATGGAGCGTGAATTTGAAAAATTACATCAAGCATTGGCACGGTTTTGTGTAAATCATAAATTTAACACTAGGGCAATTTCACAGTTTACAGATTAGATAGAGTTTTTCAAACTTTATGTTCAATGAAAAGAAACATTTGTGATAAATATGTTGTTTTTGACTATTTGGCATAACTTTTACAATTAAAATGTTATGTATTGCAAGAAAACCCAACATTAAATTTATCGAAAGATGAAGCGAATGTGACTATGAAAACTGGGAATTTCGCATTAGAAAGTCCATCTAATTCGGATCTTCACGGTTGTTCATATAAATTCAATATAGAACGTTGTTTACTTTTGCTATCGTGTGATTGTAGTGAAAAAAGGGGATTCGTTATTAACGCCTTCCGAAATATACCAATTAGTTCGTGATATTGATACGAAAAAAACCATACCGTTGCGTGGATTTTCATTTTGCATTATTATGCGAAAAATCTTAAAATGTATCAAAATGGGGGGAAGACGCGGCATGCTTCCCTTGCTGGATGATACACTACTCTTAAGTTACTGGAAGCAGGTAAAAAAGTTTTCAATCAGTACTTACTATATAATGTTAATAGATTCGCTTAATATTTCCCTTACTTATTGCATGGACGACCCAAATGATTCTTGTCAGTATTGTTGTATTGAATACTGAGAATAGTACACCACAACAAATAGAGTAAGCATGGCAAACAACTTGGAATAAAAATAAAGCTTATCTTTTTCTGGTGTTTTACCATAATCTTATCCATTCTTGTTTTATTGAGTATGCAGTATTATGAAAGAGTCGATTCTCACATTGTTCTTTTTTACATATGATTTATATAGTTTTGTAGTTTTCCTTGGAAACAAATGTCCTGGGAACATCGTTTAATTTTTTATGTTATTGGAATCAGTAGTCTATTGATGTTGACAACTTGGTGGATGTATACACCGTACGTTTGAAATAGTAGTTGACAGTGTTTTCATGATAGTAAACTAACACGTTTCTATTGAATTCCAAAGGTTTGTTGATTTGATGTTTTTTCTTCTGTTATGGATGATTCGTTCAACATGCTTTGCATCAACTCTGGTAGTGTTAAGGGATACCCAATTTTTTGAAGTAAGTGGGCTATGGAATTTTTCCATTAAGACACAACCCCTCTTACTGCGACTCTTATATATACCACCACTCCTTCGATTGTTGTATGTAAGCTAGGCTTTTACAAAATATGAAGGAACAACAGAGTGTTTTTTTTTTCTTCTTTAGTCATTATTTCCCATTCAAAGTGCTTTATTAGGCCGCCAATACATTTATTTTTGGCCGAAAAACATTGATCAACCATCCGCCACAATACTCCTTCATCCCCAAAATAACAAGGGTAAAGAAAACGAGGCATTGCTGCGGGCATACGAAAAGTTGTACTTGCTGACACCGTTTATTATTTCATTATACTATAGGCGTACATACGGATGAAAAAGAAAATATAACGACCAGTTCTTTGCTTGTATTTTTAAATTGTCGGTATGCATTAGCTCCAGCATCTTTATGTCAACTACTTATAGGTCCTGATATTGTAAAGGTAGGTATATGCTTGGCTACTTTGATTAGCAAAAAAAACATAGTGTGTTAGATTTATGTTTGTTACAAACGGTGTTTAAAAATTTTTTTTTTTTGGAAAAAAATATATTTATTTGTACCTAGGACGTTCGCATCATAGATATGTTATTAATGCGCAGCTGGCTGGAAACATTTTTTCTTCTAACAATTCATATTTTAGTGCTATCAAGATACCAAAGTAAATTTTGTTTCGGTCTTTTTCTTACATATTTTATTTTATGCGGTATATATAATATTGTCACACAAGTGGTAAGTCGAGTGCTTGTTTTGCGTGTATGCTTTCGAACGCTTGCGAAAACGCGTTATTGAATAGAGAAATAAAAACAGCTTCTGCTGACTTTGTGAAACATTGACGTTTTGTAGATACGGTTACTAAGCCTTCGCCGTTATGAGATCAAGTTAACTTTTGAACATATTTTTAAAAAAATGCACGAAAACCCTATTGTACCCATGAATAAAACGTCAGACAATGGTGTTTTACCAAATTTCCCATCAGTTTCAAAAAAAGACTCTCATCATCTATCCAAATTTCAGTCCTGTGTAATACCACCAATTTCTATTGTGCTTCCACCACGCCGATTTCTTCTTTCTTTGATGACAGTCTTAGATATTTACCAACGTGAAGGTTATTTTACATCTCCTGGTCAAATTTTTTTGAACTACTTTTAAAGTTGACTAAAGATCACGTAATTTTAAACACAAAAAGACAAGTTAGCTCACGTTTAAAATTATTTTGACCGACTCTTATCGTTGAATAAAATATTATTTTTTATCCACCGATAATGTTCCATGATTTTGTGTCCTTTTTACCCGTTTTTATAGGATAAATATCGCAAAAAAAAAAAAAAAATCGCGAATATAAAGCAAATGAAAAAATAAAGTTTGAAAGGAAATGCTTTTGCATCACTAAAGTTGTATAAAGATATTGTGTCTGTTTTTTAAGAGAGTCTCGAAACAACTTGCACCCTTTCATGAGGAGCACCATAATAAATTTTATTGTTAAGATCACAAAAAAATGTACACATTAGCCTTAAAAGGGAGTGTTGTAAATGTGGCTTCTTAACCTATAAAATTGACAGTAGTGCATTTTTGACGAATATTTCCATCAATTACTTGAATAGAAGATGCATGAGTTACTTTTCGATCAATCGATGCTGACTCTGCACTAATTAAAATATCCCCCCAAATTTGTAATGTTTCCTCAAAATAACGAGAAAACTTGACACTAATATTATTGAAGATTAATTGGGTTTGATAAAGTGTATTTCCTAAAAATAAAAAAATATAGAATTTTTGTGTGTAAGGAGATCAAACATTAAAAATCTCGCTAACATTCATCATGGTAACTCTTATTGAATACAAAAGAAATTTATGTATTCCATTTAACAAAACGGGACATACCAGAAATAACTATATCTACAAAAAATGTGATTGATGTAACATGTGTTTCCTGTGCGTTATTCACACAGAACGTAACGATCGTTTCTTTTGCCTGACCCGGAATAAATAATTGTCTATGTTGCAACAAGATAATTTAAAACGATGTTTATCAATCAAGTTATCTTCTTGAAGATAATACATACTTGAAAGAAAAAAAGGTATAGTCTCCAACTTGCTCTAATTGCTGAATTCCATGATGAATTATCAAAGCGGAAAGGTCGGCAGATGGTAACCACGAAGGGTATCCAATTGAACCTATCCATTTTCCCTGAGGTTGTAGGTTTCGTTCTATTGGCTCACAAAATCTTCAATGCAAAAAAAATGCTTTACCAAGCCTTTGAAAAGTCTTAAACGACGTTTTCATGCATTGTAAAATTATATCTTACGTTCACTTAAATGAGAAGTTTGAAAACTGTTAATTTCTAATCGTGCAACTCGAATGGGACGGTACGCAAGAAGCGAAACACCTTCAAAAATCAATAAAGAAGATATGGCACATTGATTTACAGGATTCAATAAAGATTTTGGAACAATGTCACAATGTCGAGCAAAACTTGGACCAACAAGCAGCGTCCCACTATTTTGTATAACTCCTTTATCCCCCATTATAATAGAAATACTGATAAGGTGCATAAAATTAGTCAATTGAAGCTGTTGAAACAATTATTACAATCAATGATGTCTATTTTAGAGTATTATAAAAAGAACATGATCCATTATATACTATAACATTTTTACATGAATGTTTTCGTGTCGCGTACTTTGTGAAAAGTAATAAACCTGAATGTTCACCTACAACTAACTGTGGAGGCTGTTTTATCTTATGTCGAGATTTATCGGACATTGTTCTGCAAGCAAAAAAAATATCTATCAAGAAACCAGCAAAAAAATTTATAAAGCATAAAGGAGGTGACAATATGAAACCTAGTTTTATCTGATGATTTGAGTGATTTGCACTTTGCTATGCATAGAACAATTTAAAAAAGACTGCTTACGACGATTGACTTAAAGAGATATGATTATTTGTTTGATTGATACATTGATGAAGTAGTAGACTTTTTACAGAAAACTCTCGAGAGCTCGTTTCTGCATTTGTTTGAATATCATGTAAAGATAGAGTGGAAGGACCTAAAAAATTGTATATGAAGTTGCGTTATTCAATTAATGGTGCAAAACAAGTGTCATATATATTACAACGGACGTACAGAAAACCGATTGCCCTACAAGATAAATTTTGGCTGATTGACGATAATGTGTTGCGTGCAATCCTAAAAATTCTAAGCAGATTTCTTGAATGGAAAGAGTTTTTTGAAAAAAATCATGAAATTCTTCATTTAACGATTCATTGTAAAATGTCCATGGGTAACGGTACATTTGAGGTTGATATGAAGGGTTCTGTGCATAACTCATCAAATGGGTTTTACAAATTTCCCATAAAGGTAATCCACCGCTTAACGATCCTTGTTGAGATTTTGTAGTAAGAATATAGAGACCGTTTAAAATGATGTGAACATTTTTTGAATTAGCGTTGAAAAGTTCAATACGATGTAAAACAACTGCTACATCCTCATGAGAGGGAGTTCTATCACAGGACCAAACTTTGGCATCCCACCAAATTCCATTTCGTTGAGAACAGCATACATGTTTTTTGTCATAACCTCCAAACGACATTACTAGAGAACACGCATCCGCTGATGATAACGAAGTGGAGGATGGAAATCTTAAAACATTATTTTCATAAAGGAAACCATGATCTTTGGATGTCTCAGCCAAAGTTTTGTTGGTGCTCGTTTCCGGTGTGTCAATAATGAAACTCTTTACCTCAGCCTTCAGTGGAGATTGTGGAGTTTCACTCTTCAACAAAACACTTTTTGAACTATTTATTGCATTTTCTTTAATAGTTCGGAAAATTGAAGTGTTGACACGACTTTGATTTTTTATAGCCTGACTTGTTTTTGGGATGTCGTTATTTATAGGCTTCTTCCCTTCTCTAATTACTTTTTTTAATTTTTTATTATCATCATATAATGTTTCATTGCCTAATAAAGAGTTTATACGTAAAATATCAAAATGAATTCATATTGTTGATTTGACCTGAAAAAGATTTTTCCGAGTCGTTCGTAACACTACTGGGATCTTCTCTCTCTGAAATTTTTTATTATTTTGTATGACTACAGGTATAATTCGTGTAAAAGAATGTAATGCAAGTCTATTTACCTCGATGAGATAAATTATTATCTAAAAAACCACCATCCAAAATATTCATCTCATACCTTTCACCTGAAATAAGAGGCGCTTCATTTTTAGCTGAACCTTCGGCAGACGTCGTATTCTTTGGCGACACTAAAGTGGAAGCTCGTTTATTTTTTTCGAAGAATTCTAAACTATTGTTTCCTTTCTTTTTTGTTTCTCCTGTGTGCTTCTCATGTAATGTTTCATTTTTCTCACGTAAACCGGAAAACAAACTTGCCAAATCCATGGGTGTCATGTTGTTTAAAAAGTTATAAAAAAGACTTTTAAATTTGTCGGCAGACAAGAAAATGTTAAACTTATCCAGATCATTGTTTGTTGGAAGCGTAGAAATGTCATTAGTAACTTGGTTTTTTTCTATAAAAAATTTTAAATTATTTTTAACACCAAGAGTAAAAATACCTTGACCCATTTTATTTTGACGTCTACTACTTTGCATTTCATTAGGCTGCGATTGATCGTCTTTAATGTTTGATATCTCATGTAATAATGGAAAATTTTGATGAAGGACACTATCGTTATGCAAAGCGTTACTCAACTTTTCTGGATTATTGGCAGACTTTAGTACCTTCACACGCAATGCAATTAGAAAAAAAAAAAAATAGTTTTTATTTAAAATAAAGCCAACGTACCGAATTGAAAGTTCTTTTGTTTAAAAGAGAGATGTTTGACGGGTTCAAAATAGGCAACGAATTTTGTTTATTCTTCACTAGATGTTGCTTTTCCCTTTCTGTACTAGGATGTAGCTTGGTTGTTAATGCTATGTTATTGGCTGAATTCCCCTCTTGTTGTGTTTTAATATTTTGTGCTTGAGTCTTTCTCGATAGTTTTGTACTTGTTTTGTTTGAATGCGGCGCTTTATTTTTTACGGAAAGCAATGCGGTAGACAGTGATACCTGATTTTGTGTCATGTTTTTTTTAAGCGATTTTTGTGATGTTTTTTCATCCAATTCAACCCATTTTTCATGCTCTAATGGTTCGTTAATTTTGCTTGACCGTAAATTTACAGTTGGAGACTCGGTCAAATTGTTTTTTGTCATTTTGTAACCACCATTAGAAAGATACGATGGTTGTGTAGGTTTTTTCAAATCTTTTTCTCCTAATTGGAATTCTGAAAAAATAGTATCATTCGTCGTAGAGATATCAATGTAAAATTCTTCATAGTTAGGATTTTTAACATAAAGACGACGAGCTGGTCCATGCGTTTTGTTTAGGAAGCTTCTTGATAAAGTTGTGTTCATGCTATGTTTTGACCTATCACTGCCATTTTGAACGGTAAAAAGGGTTTGAGGCTGACTCAATGGTTTCGCTCTTTTGTTGATACAGAGAATTCCATTGCAATGTTTCAATTGGTTTTTATTTTTATGCATTGAAAAAAAGGTAATATCCATAGGTTCATAATGTTTCTGTAATGGTTGCTTGTGTGTATAAATTGAAATACTTGATTGATTCAATGTTATGTCCTTTGCATTTGTGATAAGTTCGGAAGATATGTATAGTGAATTCTCAAAATAACATATAAGGAAAAAAAAAAATACACAATTGGAATAGAAGCAACGTAACATTATAAAGAAAAAATGACACTAGAGATATTTTTTTACAAAAGATTAACTACTTTTATGCAAGAATTTTGAAGGAGTTAAAAATAAGCAAATTAAGTAATAGCGTTAGAATTGATTTACTAAGGGAATTGTCCAATAAAAGTTTGTTGAAATTTTTTGAACCGAAAAAGGTTTAAGTTAGAAAATTATAAAATCAAAGGAAATTTATTTCACAATTGATTTGATTTGTAACTAATTTTATATATTAAAAAGGGATTAGAATTCATTGAACTGTTATGTTTCACGCGGGTTAAAAATCTAATACCTTTTGTGTAAGGTGAATGTAGTGTTTGTGATGTAGCATTTGGAAGTTGGACAGTGTTGTGAAAATTTATTGAATTAATTATATCATCTTTTGAAAAGATGTGATATACAAACTTTGAAAAGCATAGAAATGGTCAAGTCAGTTCAATATGGGTTATTTTAATAGTAGAGAATTTTTTTTTTATGACTAGTATTTTTTATTCAAAAATTTTTTACCTGCAGTCTGGAGCTTATTATCTAAAAAAATTGTTGTTTTGTTTGGCTTAATTTTTTCTTTTGTACAAACAACATAAAATAGATACAAGTCAGCAATACGCGCATTATCACAACGTTTCTACTTATTATCAAGCGTTGGCGCTATGATCTAAATTAAACATAAAGATGTCGAGATTAAGGTAAAACAAAATTTCCGATTGAGCGCAAAAATATTTTTTTTGATCATGTTCCTTTATGAGCGAATAACACCCAGTTACGATTGGTAAAAAGAGTGGTTGGAATAATTTTAGGGAAAAGATTGATTGGTGTGTGCCGTGCACAAAAAAAAGCGGCTTTCGAAAAGAGACCGATTAAAAGTAAATATTGAATTGCTGTTGGTAGTGAACTTTGGTAAACAAAAGCCATGGATTCATGACCTGGAATAGGTAAACTGCCCGGATACCGACTCCATACTTTACAAGTTCTTTGATACGCTTTACTTAGGACATCATTGACGTCTTCTTTAGGTTTTGATTGGCTTGAAATTTTTGTTTTAGAGTATTGCTGTGGAGAACAAAATAGTGTATCAGGAATAACGTATGGTCGCAGTTTCCAATTATGGGTTGCCATTTCCTTTTTAATCAATCAAGTTAAATAGAGATGATGAATTTGACTATGTGTTACTTTAACAAGAAAAAACTTGCTCGTTTTGACAAAATTAATTATACGCCTCAAACTAATTATATATATTGGAGATTTAATCAAAAATCACACAACAATAAATGTATGTCATAATAAAGTTTTTTTTTTAAAAAAATCTTTCGATTTAAAAAAATTTATTCAGCAATTTTCTTGTTATACTAGGTAAAAACGTGGAGAGTGAATGGCATACAAAGTGACAAGCACTCGTCATTTTCAGGACAACCTCAAATGTTCAAAACGACTGTCGATTCGTGTACCTTATCTTTTTATAAAAAAAATGAAGGTAAGCGATGCACCATGTAAAGATCAATTAAATGCATCAAAACAATTGAGAAAAAAAGGTGAAAGAATTAATGTATGGAGTGAAAGTCAAATTTTGAACCGGATTAAGGAAATTGAAACAACATTACAAGACAATGCTATTTGTGAAAAATTATCGAAAGCACGTAAAAAATTGCTGCGAAAACGCGTAGTTCACCTTAAAAGAGCAATTGAAGCAAAGATTCCAGTGGGTGGTCAACTTTTAAAGAAAATTCGAAAACAACGTTCAAGTGTTAAAAATGAGGTTACTGGGAAGAAGAAATCGAAAAAAGAATGTCTTTGTTGTAAGTTTAAATGTTTTAAAGTATGGGTTGAAAGAACGCTTGATAGTCATACATTTTTTTTTGAAAATAAAGGTAGGAAAAGAGGCCATACGTTACAAGAATGTCGATATAATCCGGATGCACTAAAATCTGAAGACTTTCATAAAAAAATGAGAAAAATAACGGATGAAAAGCTTTGTATCTGTTTTAATTGTGGATCGTGCTCTCATACATTAAAAAATTGTTCTACACCTCGTAAAGAAGTACTTTTACTATTTTTGGTGAAACGGTGTATACTGTTCTCTCATTCATTCTCTCTCTCTCTCTCTCTCTAATTCTGCGATTGTTAGAATGGATTCTTACCTTTTGCTAGTTGTTTTGTTTGTAGCGAAAAAGGTCACTTATCACAAACCTGCCCGAGAAATAAAACAGGCAAGAAAATGGCAATGAAACTTGTTCTCTTTCATTCCGTGATGCTTTTTAGGTATTTATCCGCACGGGGGTTCTTGTTTAATTTGTCAGTCCACACTACATTTAATGCGTGATTGTCCAAATCGAAGACAAGTTCGTGTTCAAGATTAAAAAAACAATATTAATAGAACGCAATTATTTTTAAACTTGAAACCTAGTACACAATACGTGTTCTTCAGTTTCATCTTGGTATTCAATTGAACAAATTTTCTCAAAGTCAACGTGTGTAGAATAGGGTTATGTATGCTGTAGTCAGTATTAGAAGAAGCGTCAGAGTCGATTACTCTTTACTGGACTTGTTAAACAGTACAGTTTGTGCCCTCTCATAGCATTGAATCCTATTAAATAATTTTTTTTATCTTTTCTAATATTTTGTATTCAAACGGTTTAACCTAAGTCATCCAAAGTTGGCGTGTATGTGTGTATATGTATATATACTATGTTTGTGGGGTTCTAGAGAAGGTGTAATACATACAATAAAACGAAAACTTATGGTAGATAGAAAATATTTCAAAAAGTATGTTTCAAATGTAGCATAGTAGTTGATGGTACATTTTGTTAGATTTTTGTCAAAAAAATTACATGCGTTGAAAAGGTTAAGAACAAAAAGTTTATGCTTAACAAAAATACTACCGTTCGTTACCAAGGAAAATTTCCCTAGTAGCACTCTTTTTTATAGCATTTCTGAAACGCACTTGGATCCTATTGTTTTTCCATCTTCAGATTTATGCACTAGTTTGTTTTTTGTCAATGCGTGGCAAGATAGCTCAACTTCTATGTTTTGGGGCACACAAGATATGAAAAGATGCGTCATGTCAGCGACCCTTGAAATGTGTGATAAGAAGACATTAAATGAAAGAGAAGTTTCCGTAAGACTCTTTTCATATGGTGCCCCTTCGTTAAAAGTTTCAAAAGTTGCTACTACAGATTGTAAAATAGCAGTGGCTGTCAAGTATATGATGCAAGAATCTTGTGTTACATTAAATATGGAAAAAACAACTATTCAAAGAGAAATTTATTATCACATATTTTTATTAGTTCAATTAAAAAAATTTAAAAGAAAAATTTTTAATTATGGTTTATCAGAGGACAAACGAGGTTTATTTGGCTTGTCTATAGTTCCTTTTACAAGTCCAGTCGTGGATCTTTTAGGGTACTACATGAACGCGAAAGAACCGCAACGTTGTATTATGATAACAGCTCTTATTTTTGGTGTTAATTTATCTCAATGGATGGTGTTAGAAAAAGATGTAATTACTCAAAATTATCAACATACGCGTTTTACGAATGTTAAATGTCCAAGGTCGCTAGCACTCGTTCGTCTTTGGGTAGCTTTACTCATTTTAAGACGCGTTTTTTATTTACATTCTTTAGGATTAAGACATAACGACTTAAAACCAAGTAATATAATGATTGATTTATTCAATTACTCAGAGAACAAAACAAAGGCATTGAATAATTTCAAAATCACAGCATTTCATACATTAAATCATTTTACGCATTATCCAAATTGTCAAAATCTTTTATTGTTAAATGTCAAAATAATTGATTTGGGTAATGCAACATCGCTTTACTCAAAAAAACATTGTGGAGGAACACCTGCTTATATATCTCCAGAACAAATGATGATAGTCTATAATATGAAAAAGAATCAATCACTAAAAATGCAACATCAGTTAGTACCTATAGATCAGCGTAGTGACTTATGGGCTTTAGGATTAATTTTAGTTGAATTAATGACAGGTGTTTCATTAAAGAAAATATTTGAAAAAAAAGCTTTATTGAATTCAATAACAACTCACTCACTTCTTAAACAACAAATGATTCAACCTGAAGTATATATTCAATGGTTATATGAAGGATTTTTCAAAACAAATCATTCTGTTGCTTATACAAATTGTTTTCTTCAAAGCACAGCTAAAAAAATATTTCATTCGTTTATTCAAAAAGACCCAAATTCAAGAAAAAGTATTCCATATGTGATTCTTTTACTTTTGCAATGTGCCTTGAAATTAAATGGTATACAATTTGAACGGATTCTTCAAACATATCAAAACGTTGAACCCGTTCATGTTCCAGTTTGGATTGATGCATTTTTTAAAAATATCAATTAGCGTTACTAGTATGATAAAAAATATATAGATTTCTTTTTTCTTTATAAAATTTTCTTAACACAAATTTTAAAACTGAACTATTTTACAAATCGCTACATTTAACAAAGCTCCATAAAATTAAAAAAAAAAGTTATAACTTTGGGCTAATAAAACATTAACAAACAAAGAAAGCTTTTCTTTTTTATTTATGTTCTAAGCGCAACATGGAATATATACTGATGCGGAATTTTTTAAGAAAAGAGAAAAAAATCACAGTTTTTTGTTTCCTCAACAATGGTCATGTGTGCATCGAATGCTGAAGCCGAATAGTAAGGGTGACAAAAAAAAATTTTCTAAAGTCGTTTTGATCATAAACGAGATTCGCGTTATTTTTTTAAATTTGAAGCGAGTTTCACAGAAACAGTATCATCTTTGTCTGCATGCCTCTTAAGAGAGGGTGATGCGTACCTCTTTTGTACGCCGCTAGTTGTACTCGATTGAATTTTTCTCATTTGATACATAACAGTTCTTTTAAACAAGACTCCACTTTATTATAGGGAGCTTTGAAAATTTTAAAAAAGAATAAGCTTGTGTGCATTAAAAAAAAAAGTTTACATTTTTGTAACGAATACCCTAGAAACGGTTTGAGAATGGCCGTCGTCAAGTTCTACCCTTAATTTACGAACCATAGTGTCACCAAAGCAAAAGAGACATATTACGACGGTTTTCTAAACATTGTAACTCATTTCTATTTCAAAAGGAAGAAAAATCGTTCAACGTTCTTAATTATATTCATTTATTATCAGGAGAATTCCACTGGGTAGTCTTTTTAATAATTCATTTAACGTTTTAAGGTTTAATTTATTAAATTGTCGTCTTTTTGTTTGTCTCATTCACGTGTTGAGTGTGTTTTCCTTTCTAAAAAGTAATTCCATTATGTTAACGCCATTATTGGACTGAAAGAACATGACAATGTACCCATACACTCCTAGAGTAACAAATCAAGTGTATCCTCAACCAGTTCAACAGTCTGGATATTATATGAGAGGGCCCTCAACTCTTCTTACTCCAGGAACCATTAATGTGGCAGCAAATCACACAGCCGCAGCGCATACTTCTTTCCCTAACTCCCATTTATACACGTCTTTTCAAAATGGTGCAGCTCCTATGCTGGTTCCTGGACCATCCCTTCATCGAGGAGTTGCAAATACAACATCTTCGCATCAAGTACCATCATCATTTCTAACAGGGGGGATGCCTTCTACATATATTCCATCCTCTTTACCAATTTACAACTCTCCATCTTCTTCCGTTTTATTATCTAACGGAAGAGGTGTGTTACCACATTCTAATACATCTTACTGTCCCTCACATTTTAATTATATCAACTCAGCGACGCCTTGCCATTCAGAAGAGGCAGTGCATTCAACACATCCATCTACTATACACAATCATTCTGTTACAGAGAGTCTTGCAGAGACATTAAAAAAAAAAGATTTATCGCGTTCATCATCTTTTTCAGATAGTAATGAAGAAACAATTCATTCCAAATTACGCACAGAAAGAAAACAGACAAAGGAACGATTGCGCAATTCAGGTGAAACGTACGACTCTTTTTCCCCACGTCCAAAGGAGGAATCGAATAAGTCTATACCTCAGGTAACATGACTGAATTAAAGTCGAAAAAAAAATTCCCTTATGTAGGTTTCAAGCATTTCTTCAAATGTGATGGGTTCAAAAACACTGAGTCGAAACGCAGTGACCGAAGTAATGAAACCATTACTTGTCAAAACAAACGAAGTGAACTTGAAGGATACACCGTATCCAATACCTTCTACTGGGTTATCGTCCACTCACTCGCCAGAAAAAGAAGACATTTCTTTATACAAATCCAATGAGTCTCTAACGTTTTCACCAAAAACTCAACTTGTTAAACAAACAGCTCCAAGCCAAAGAGATACAAAAGATATTACTTTAGCAACTTTTCGAAAAGATGATCAGGACTATCGTAAATGCACGAATAAAGTATCAAAAAATCAATCAACCGTTTCAATTACGACAACTGAAACCGAAAGTGATGAAACACACAAACTGTCTCAACAAAATAAATTTTTTCAAGAACAAGCAACTCCTTTAGAATTAACCTCATCCCAATGCTTGTATTCATCTGGGCTTGAAACGCATGAGTCGCCAGTAAATTTTTTGGATCCGCCCCCTGTACAATCATCTACTATGTTAAGAGTCAAAATATCACCTTTAGAAAGTGGCGTGACAAATTTGTCACCTCAATCTCCATATTTTGTAGCATTAGCAGATTGTGACAAAAATTTAACAGAAACCAACACTGGGACACCAACGTCTTGTACAAAACAAGCGTCGAATTTCAGCACCGTGGAAGTGGAGGGGACCAGTTCAGCAAATGATTTTCTTAATGCAAATCATCCCGCAACTCGAACTTCACAAAACGGGGGTAAAAAATCAGTGAAAAAACGTCGTATAGAGAGTAATTCGTGTGATTCACCAACAAAAGGATCTCGACGAATCAATAGTCCTTTGAAAAAACGATTTATGGCCACACCAACATCAGATGTTGAAAAATCCTTGCCTTCTGTTAATTTCAACGCAACATTCACCAAAGAAACGTATTTAGATACATCAAGTATTTCAAATTTATCTTTCCTATCTAACTGTGTGAATGATTTCGTAACCAATGGAGAAATATGCGATCCCTTGGGCTTTGAGAAGACTGGTACAAAAAGTGAAACGACTTTACCGTCTCCTTTGTATAATTTATCTTCACTTGTTAAAAAAATTTGTTGCCGACACGAAGAAAGAAAACAGGATCTTAACGATCTCCATAATTTTTTACAAATGGAAAACGACAAGTCATACCAAACCGTTTCAGAAGAATCAGACCAACCACCGCCTGAATCTATGGTTCATAGTGATTATCAACTTGCGTGTTTAGTTGAACTTTCTGAAAGAGAAATGCGATTGTTAACTGTACAACAAGAGTGCTTTCGAATTTTGAAAAATATTTCCTTGTGCTGTCAATCTTGGGCCAATCATGAAGGTTCTTACCTATGGCACGTTAGTTTTCTTCTTGGTGCCACATGTATTGGAGACATCGCAAGTTATAGTATGATTTTTGAAGATATTATTCATGATATTATTCTTCGCCTACGTGAAGCAGAAGATAAAAGCTTTTTACAAAATTCATCAGATACACTACCTTCGACCAATGAAAACAATCTAGAAGCCACTTCTACATCGCACGACTCAAAGGTCATACCAGTTTCAAATTCCATGCCTTCATCTCCTCTTGAACAAATCAGTACCTGTTCTAAAAGACCCATTTCACAAGAACTCCCTGATTTATGTGGTCCTTTGTTAACATCACTTGTTCATCAAGTCGACTCCACAACAATGCTACAATGTCTGGTCTTGTTAGATAGTTTAAGACAACACAACGATCAAAATTTCACACCCTTGCAATCTCTGCAGGAAACGTTATCCTCTTTTGTTGCATTACAAGCTTTAAATGCTGTTCATCAGTCGCCTTTGAGTTTTTTAACGGGTATATGCAAAAGATTTCGTAGTGCCGCGGAACTTGGAGGAACACGGAGTGGCAAAAAACGTACTAATGCAGTAACTGGAAATGTTTCTGCTTCCACTTCCATATCAATGATGTCTTTGGCCCAAAAAATTAAAGGAAATGCTCGACCCAAGAAACAACTCACATGTAACTCTGTCGGAGCGATTCATTTAACAGCCACAAAACCTACACCCGTTTGTAATTCTACAAATTATCTTAATTATTCAAGGCCTTCTGATGCGGACGCTTGTCCCAAGGTAAGGAAGATTTAGCGTAGGTATTATGCACTTTATCCTATTCTTAGTTTTACTCGTTTTTCATACTAAAGTCATTTCTCAAATAAAGTGCTATCAAAAACAATTTTGAAAAGTTGATTCATACAAAACTGGTGTAGGGAGCTGGTCCGATTGTAACATCACCAGAGAGAGCCTCGAACAGTCACCATGTTGATATGTTACCTTCTTCACGTACGCTGCATCCTTTTTGAAATTGTTTAGAAATGCCATACGCAGACACAGATTCTCGTGAACAACCTTCGGTACAAATGGCTTCGCCGACGACAGACCGTGTTTGGACAAGTCATACAATAATTTCAAAAAACAGTGATGAAGAACCACGGGTAATTTTTGGAAAGGTTATTTTGTTCTGAACATATTATTTTTTTTGTAGAGTGCACCGAATGGTTATGCCCCTTTACATGAAGAAAATAATAATGAAAATGAATGGGAGGACAGTGATGAAAAAAGTAATTTTCAGAATGATCCAAACACATCGAAACATTCCAATACAGCCCGTGTGTATTCTGGTAAAAAACTCTCTGTCATTTTAAAAACAATACTTTACTGCAAGTCATACACAATTTTGCATGAATATTCTATATATTGATTTCGTGCGTTTCACGTTTTAAAAAATTTTCGTTCAATTCATTACTCTGTTTTTGTGGCTTAAAAATATTTCAATAATATATGAGTGCAGAAAACAGAAACGAAAAACTTATTTTATATGATATATTTTGATGCGTGTTAGAAAATAACGTTTCAACGAATGCTAACACGGAGGAAAAAAATTTAACGGCTACATCAGTATCTCAAAATGACGTTAAGGGGAAATCGCTTGATTTAAAACAACCTTCATCAGACACCGTGGCACCTATGAGTTCAAACAACAACAGTAATGGAAAGACATCCACCCCTGTTTCTTGCCCTACAAATCAGACTTTCACTGCGGCTCAACAAGGTGCACACTAATCACTTTATAAAATTTTTAATTGATACCAGTGCATATACGTCAAGTTTGCACAGATACATTCGAACTACCACGCGACCCAGAAGCATTCCGATCGCAAGTTAAAGGCGTTTATTATGATGACACTTCGAATCGGTAAATGTTTACGTTCATTACAAACGCTGTCGTTAATTATTTCTTTAGATGGTGTGCTTCTTGGCATGAAAGAAAAACTGGAAAGAAAAAATCACGGTATTTTGCAGTTAAAAAATTCGGTTTCAGTACTGCAAAAACTCACGCAATGGATGCTCGACTAGAAGCCGAAGAAAGTGGAGAGTGTGCTCCCACTAATATAATATAACATTTGTACATTAAAATTGTTAACATTTTTTGAAGTGCTTCTGTCACAATCATCCTATAACGACAACGAATAAAAGAAAAAATGTACTAACTGTTAAAAAAAATAAAAATGTTTAGTACTTAAACAAGGAAAAAACACCAGACGGGACTCGAACCCGTAACCTTTGCCTTAGGAGGGCAACGCGCTATCCATTACGCTACTGGTGCATTAGGGTATAATGTTGTTTTCATTCTACGTATGTTACGATGATTACATGATGTTAACAAAAAAAAAACTAACATTTACTAAATTATATTAGGTTTAAATGGTGTATAAATGTTTAATGAAATGTTGTAACCGAACAGTAAAAATTGGTTGTTACATGGTGGCTTTCGCACTCTGGTCAGCGAAACACACCAGAGGCGCAAATAAACTGTTATGAAGTTACCACTATAAACAAATATAATGTTTTTTCCTTGTTGAATTATGCGTTGACTGAGAAGAGGATGCGTTATATGGATTCTTTAATGCAATGTTTCTCTTCATCATTCTTGTGGGACTAATTGGGACAGTCGGATAAGGTTTTTGTATTCCTTGACTGAGATGAAGCCATAGATTTTCAAAAACTAAAGTGCTACTATTTTGAATAACCCTGTCACTTACTATGGTAAGTGTTAGTTAATCCTAGGAAATGTAATGATTTTTTATCAATGTTATTTTTAACTCTCACTTTCTGTCTGGATTGTGTATGTTTCTCGAATAGTTTGCGGCGCGTCCAGGATTTTTAAATCTACTAAAAGATGGTGGAAGACATTTTTCCGGGTTAGAAGAAGCTACATATCGTAATATAGATGCGTGCAAAAATTTATGCGAACTTTTATGCACATCTTTTGGACCTAACCGTAAATAGCTAGTACAAAATAAAACGCAACGTGGAAATATTTTTTTATTTGATAGGAATGAATAAGCTAATAGTGAATCAGATTGACAAGATTTTCGTTACAAGTGATGCAGCAACAATTTTAGAACAGTTAGAAGTTCAGCACCCAGCGGCCAAGCTTTTAGCAATGGCATCCAAAATGCAGGTCAGCCATTTTCATTTAACCCAATAGCACTAAGCTGTAATACATTATTTGTATACAGGATCAAGAATTCGGTGACGTTACAAATTTTGTCACAACGTTTGGAGGAGAATTACTTTATCAAGCGGAAACACTTTTACGTCAAGGACTTAGTGTTTCAGATATAGTAAAAGGGTACCAGCTCGCTTTAAATAAATCATTGGCTCTTTTAGAAGGTAGTGTTTTTTAACTTGTAATTTTTCCAACCTGAGGTGAAACGTAGGTGTTATGTGGTTCTAGAATCAGTATGTTACCGTGTTACGGATCTTCGACAACTTGATGAATTAAAAAAAGGGGTACATACAGCGATAGCTTCTAAGACAATACGTATGTAACGTAATACAGTTTCTTTTTTTTTTTTTACATTGAACATTTTAGCATCTTCGGAGACAATCGCTAATTTAGTAGCAGAAGCTGTTCTTTTAACATTACCTAACAACCCTACTTATTTTAATATAGAAAATATCCGTGTAGCTAAGCTTATAGGTGGAGGTTTGGAATCACAATCTAAAGTTATTCATGGAATGGTATTAACGCGTAGCGTTACAGGTATTTTTTTTTCTCCGGTTAATGAACACTTTTTCATTTCGATTTATTAAATTTTGATAGGATCTGTTTGTCACAAAGAAAATTGTCGTGTAATGGTGATTAGTTGTGGATTAGAATTAGCATCTACAGAAACAAAGGGAACTGTTTTACTCACAAGCGGAGAGGAGGTACTTTCAGTTGATATGTATTGTTTTATACATTCAATGGCGTTTTTCTTATTATAGTTATTGAATTATACAACTGGAGAAGAAGAAAAGTTGGAAGAAATTATCAAAAATATTGGTGATGCGGGTGTTGAAGCTATTATTACTGGAGGAACGATTAGCGATTTAGCTCAATATTTTTGTGATAAATATAATATTTTAACCTTAAAATGTACGTCGAAGTTTGAACTTCGACGTTTATGTCAAACATTTGGTATTCCTAGTTTGATTCGCTTAGTAAGTATCTCATAACGTTTGCTTCGTATTGAAACACTTCACTATAGAGTACACCAACGTCTGAAGAAATGGGGATTGCAGAATCTATAACAGTTGAGGAGATAGCGTCCAAAAAAGTTACAATTATTAAAGCGAAAGACTCTAAAATTGCAACTATTCTTTTACGCGGAGCTACTCATAGTAATTTAAATGAATTAGAGTGTAGTATAGGTAAGCTTAAAGATTTTAGAATTAACCATGGAAGCAAATAGGTTTGTTATTTTCTAGATGATGGAGTGCATTGTGTGAAAAATTTAATAAAGGATAATCGATTTCTTGCTGGTGGCGGTGCTAGTGAAATGCATCTTGCTTACAGTATTCAAGTAATTTTTTACCTAATGTTTTATTTTGTCTAAAAATAAAACACTTGCAACGTTTTTAGGAATATGGAAAAACCTTATTAGGTCTTGAACAATATGCCGTGATTAAATTTGCGGAAGCTTTTGAGTGTATACCACGAATCTTAGCTGAAAATGCAGGACTTTCAAGCTTAAATATTATAACTCAATTGTATGCAGCACAAAAAAAAAAGCAACAAACAATGGGTGTTGATATTTTAATGGTATAATGAAAAATCATTTTAATTACGTATAGGACATTGCTTGATAATATTTTCTTTTTATAATAGGAAGATAACGATTCATCCGGGATTACTGACATGATAGAACATCAAGATACTCCTGTTATTGACCATTATAAAGCAAAAGCTTGTGCTTTACAATTAGCAGGGGAAGCTGTTATTACTATTTTACGTATTGACCAAATCATTATGGCGAGACCGGCTGGCGGACCTAAACCACGTACGTTATCAGTTGAACATTACTGGCAGTTTGAGATAATGGTATTTGTGTATGTAGCGCAACAAAATCAACATTGGGACCAAGACTAATTTGTTTAAATAGAATTATAATTAAATGACATAAAACAAAGAGACTTTATGAAATTTTTTCAAATTACTTCTTTTGTTTTGTTTTTTTATCAAAAGCGAAATAGAGATTTTCTGAATTCAGTTACAATCCAAACTGTTGTTTCATATATTCTAACGTGCATGCACGCTATAACAATTCAGCATACATTAAAAAAAATTTTTTTTTTTTCTTCTAAAGCCATTAATCGTTTAGTTTATAGTTTCAAATGTGTTAATCATAAATATTAAGAGTTCGTTTTTGAACTCACCGAAAAAAAATTAAAATTATGGCGCGCAGTAAAGCTATGTACCCACACAGAAGTGCGCTTAGAACATCAGTAGAAAAATCTCCTCATACTCATTTTGTTTTATCCAGTGGATCCGCTCAAGCCTACAATCAACAACCTGTTGCAACTGTACGTTCAAGAAGATATCGTCCAGGAACTCGAACTCTTCAGGAAATAAGAAAATTTCAAGCATCAACAGATTTGCTTATACCCAAATTGCCTTTTGCTCGTCTTGTTAGGGAAGTTACAGATAAATTTTGGCCTGATACAAGTATGTTTCGATACACTGTTCAAGCTTTGTTAGCGTTGCAAACGGCAGCTGAAGCATATTTAATAGGAATATTTGAAGACAGCGTTTTATGCTCTCTTCATGCTAGACGTGTTACATTACAAGTGAAAGATATCCATTTAGCTTTACGTATCCGTGGTCGTATTTATTTATGAAACGCCTTTGATTTTTATATTCCTGTTTTGGTTTTATTTGTTCCGGAGAACAAAACCAATAAGTTCTTTATCAGTCGAAAGGGACCCGTAAAAAAACTTTCTTTAAAAGAGTCTTTTTTGTTCGGATGCCGTTTCACAGAAGTCGTATATTTTAATAAAGTTAATCATTTTTTTCTATATTTATTACCTATCATATCTTTCACCATATCTTGTGTGTTCTTTTATACTTTTGACTTACAGATAATCATGAAAAAATTGTTTTGTACAATGAGTAATATTCTTTGTTATTGAAGTATATGTATTGTCGAAACAATCTTAATAAAACTGCATTCGTTTTATTTTTACGAAAAAAAGCGCTAAAAAAAATACGCATAAAATTTAGATAATATATTGCTATTGGGATGTATACACTTTTAACTGAATAAACTAGTGATAAGGCTTGGTAACAAAAATAAAGAACAACAAAAAAAATGTTGCTGTTGTTTTGGAAGAGAGGAACTAGAATAACGTTGTTATTTTTTCTTAAAGTTTCCAATGATAGTTTTATTGGGACACGAAATTTAATAGAGTCGACAACATTGATTTTGTTTTTTTGCGGAACGATAAAATTGTAAGCTGGTTTTACTTAAATCCGACGTTTTCATCATAAGATCATCTAACTTTTCTCCCCGCTGTAAGAGTTCATCCATATTTTTTAACATAACCCCACGTACCTAGCATGTATTTATTATTAAAAAAAATGTTTTATTTCAAAGTACTCCTTGTTATTTTAATCAATCAATTTACCTCATCTAAATCCTTTTGTACTTTTAAAAGTTTATCAGCTTCAGTTGGATTTTGATAAGACTGAAGAAAATTTTCCCCTTCAGGAAATGGTAATTCTGTATCTTCAGTTATAGCGTCTAAAGCTTTGTGATGTATCTATCAAAACAGACTAAATGTGCAAACCATTACATTATAACACATTTTCAAAAACAATGGTGTGAAAACAATTGCTTTACGTTCAAATCTTGAAAACAAGGCCTTGTTGTTGACCTTCTGAGACTGAATAATTCTGCTTACTTGATGAAAAGAACGTAAAACTTGGTTAATTAAAGAGTACACAACTCTTTGAGAATATTCAGCATCAGTTAACACAGTACATGCTAATCCACATGGGTGAACATAACTATGGCAGTTTCCTAGGTTCTGCTCAAATTGGATTGTTTGACGCATATTGATACCAGTTCTACTACAGATAAGACGCGAATGAAAAACGATATGCTCTTTAACGGCATTTCTCATAAAAAAATTTGCAAAAGAAACATCCATGTGGGAGGAAAGTAGTATAGGCTTTTCACTGTTCCATTTGAAAACTAAGATAGATACCAGTTTCATTCCCCAATTTTAGCAATCTATTTGATTATAAATGCTATATTGAAGTGAATTCTCTTACCATAATTCGCCTACTCAACTCGTGCCATAACAGTAACAGTACAATGTAGCATTGATTGACTAAAATTCAACAGTTTCTACAATTTTCTTCAAATAAAGAGAAAACGTAGACAAATTTCTATAAAGTTGCGTTAAGTGATATTTTTTTTTGTGTTTTAAATACATTCAAGATAAAACAAAAATTTTTAATTTTTATGTTTCGTGGTATGCTTTTCAAGGTTTTTTTTAATTAAAAATTATTAACCAAAAAGATCAAAACCGAAATCTTCTTCTTCTTCTTCTGGTTCTTCTTCCTTGGTTTCTTGAGCTGTTGTTGGTGCAGGAGTGGTAGCAGCAGCCGGAGTTTCAGAAACAAAAGCATCAGGATTATCTAAACGTTCTTTAATTGGTTTCATTTCTTCAAAAATAAAATCAGTATCCAATACAAGAGAAACACACATCTTGAATGCTTCCAACACTGAATGAACAACGGAAACTTCATTTGGTAATCCGACTTGTCGTGACAACGCAGCAACATTTTGCACCCCACGCAAAAACTTTTGGATAATATCACTATCCTGAATGTCAAGCACAGAAGCATCATACACACTTCCATTATCATAAACTTGGCGCATTTCTAAACCATAACTAAATGGTTTGATATTAAGTTTTTGTAATAAAGTCGATTGAGATGCGGTAACTTTATCACCAGGCTTAATGAGATTGACATCAGTAAGAATTTCAATTTGTCCTTTAGTAAGTTTCGTTGCTATTCCTAACGTTTGAAAAAAAGATGTTTGACCAGGATCTAAACCTGTACCACCAGCGGAAACCGTCACTTCAACCGGGGCAATAACACCCTGTCGAGCGGGAGCTGGAATACGATTCTCTTGAATTATTTGACGAATTTCAGCATGATTCGCAGCACAAAAAATTAATCCAATATTCTGCTTTACACATGGTCTCAACGCTTCCAATTGTGGTATTTTGACTTCCATAGCGCGTATACATGTTCGTATCATTGTATTCTTCCCCATAAGAAGAACACCTTTTCCTCTTAAATCTTGACGTATTTTTGCCATTTGTCGTGAGCCAACATGGTCTGCATAAACGACGAGAATTTTGTTATAGGTCTCACAAAGCCTGAAAAAAAAAAAACCACCGTTATAAACTTTCTAATTATTTTAAATTGGTTTATACTTGTTATTATTTTTTACCTGTTAAGTTTCTCAAAGTAAGCTACTTTTTTGTCGGAATATGTTCGGATGGACATTTTCTCCAATAATCAAGCGTTGAGTGACTTCAAAGAAAAGTGGGGACTGCCGGTATCTCTTTTTCCGGTCAATCAATTTAACCACAAAAAGTACTCTTCTTGATATAAAACGCGCACCAAGTCAAATCGATGAACAATTAACAGATCGTACATGATCTGAATTGGGTCATTCTAGGGTCAGGAGAAAATCTTTCATTTGGGTCGACTTTTTGGCTAACATGGAGAGAATAAATTATAGCGACGCTATACCATATTAAAAAAATCATAAACGAGGGCACTGCTTGTAACCAATTTCGAAATAACGTTATTGTATATTTAAAAATATTTTTGTGAAATCATAACAAAGAGAAAAAGTTTTTTTTCAAATCACTTCACAACTAACACATAAAACTTGGCGTCACAGGAAAGACTGTCAAAAAAAACAGAAGAACGTTAATCTAGAATCTGAAAACCACTGTTTAATAACCCATGAAATATTAACTAAGAGAGGGTATACGTTCATTTTTGTTTTATCATTTTCCATCGCATCATCAACTCATTCCTAACTAAAGCATTTCATTGTCATGGTAAGATTTAAAAATCGATGGATCTTATGTAAGCTAAATTTCGGTTCTGCTTACCATTCCGTCAAGTCTCAAAAAATAGCGGCTTCTCTGACGAAAAAGCACATTTTACAAGTAACTGTGTAACATGATCGTTATTAACAATACATGTTATATCGATATCTTTTAAAGTCAATTTTAACAGCTATAGAAGAAAATTTCGGAATTTTAGGTATTGGAAATGTGTCACGAAAACTAAAAGGTAGCAAAATGGCGTGAAGTAATTATAGTTCTTCCATTACTCTCTTCTTCCTAGTCAATGATTACCGTCCTGTTTTAAATGTGTTTATTATCGAATGTGTTGCGGTAAAAATTATTTTCAACTTCCTACAAACCTTTAACATATACAAATATATTACACATTTAAGAATCATATTGATCTCCTTCGTTCAACCCTTTTTTTTTTAACAACCATCAATGATATACGTGTCAGTATATCAGTTCTTCATGTTTCAGGTAAGCATGAAACATTCATTGTTTTATAAACCATTGTAATGTTTCCATTGCTTTATCTACTTACTGGATGCGGTAGAAGCAGTAATGACATTTTATATGTCTTATATTGTCTCTCTTCGTTATCTTAACTTATAGTCTAACTTTCCATTACATCGTATGAATTCTTTGTCGTTATTCGGCGTACCAACTATTTGATAAATTTTCAAATGTCAAGTTGATTGTTGTTTTTTTGGAACTTTAGGGACTCTTATTCAATTAAAGAAAGCTTATACACAATATATTATAAGCGACGCATGGAGAGGTTATGATATTCATGTAACAAGTCAAAAAAACTCCTTACCAGCGTATGTTTCTTTACCCGTTTTTTTATATCGTTTTTGCTCACTTGTTTTACTGTAGTATTTTGTATTCCGAACTGTGTAATGTCAAAACTATTGACGACTCCATATGACTTTTGACTTACCGTATTTTTTTAAAGTAACAGCTGACTTTGTTTGTATTGTCCGTAAAAAAAAAAGCTAAAAAACCTGTCAATTCCTAGGAAACACTATTTTTTTACTTTCGTTTCTTTTTCTCTTTGATGATTGAGAAACGTTTACTTTAAAAAACCTTTCGATTTTTTGCCGGTACTGCTTTTAAAAAAAATTATCTTGTAAAAAAAAACAATCAAAATTCAATACCAACATTCTATAGAACTCGTTTTTATATTTCGTTCAATTTATTTCCGTGGGTTACAAACAAATTACGTACAATAAATTGAAATGAATTTTAAAAATGCTTCATTTAAGTCATCTTATTAAAAAACTACAAGAGCTCTCTTTTGACAACAAAGGCAACATGTTGTTTGTATCCTCTAATTGTTCGATTTTTATAAAGTGCAAGTGGTTTACTTTTGCCTTTCAACAAAAAAAGTATTAGTCGCAATTTTCTAGTTAGTCGACGATTGCAAATATTTACTTTATTGAGTTTTTCATTCAAAAAAAATTAATTTTATAGTGCTTCTTGTAGAGGGCAATAAAACGACAACGACCGGGTCGATCCTAGCAGACATTTAATAAACGGGATTCTTAGGTAAAACTTAAAAAACAGGAGTCTCTTTTAAAATCAGCTCTAGTCATTCATCGGGAGTAAGTCTAGAAAAGGCTGAAATTTAATCTGGCTAATGCGTCGCGTAGACAGCAATCAAACGGTCCATTTCACTCTTTGTTTTCCCTTCGACAATAACCTGGGAACCTGTATGACGCGTTCTAACAAAATGCCTGCTGCTGTAACGATTTATTTGTGGCCCTGTGCTTCTTACATGAAATAAAAAACACACAGAAATTTTTTTTTTCTTTCATTCAACAAGGTGAGTTCCTTTTTAATATATCTTTTTCATGATATAAAGGGTGTCATTATGTGACAACCAGAGTACACCTTACTAAAACCATAAGAGTCGCATACCGTCTTAGACACTACGGTTAAGCTAGTAGGAAAATAGAAAGAATTGTTTTATTAATAAAAAAGTGTACCCTACTTGTGTTGGTTGTAAAATATTTTATAGAAAATCTGTATCGTTTCCTAATAAAGTGAACACTCTACTGAGATCAATAGTTGTTTACAAGTTAACATATATTTCAGTAGCTGAGTTCTCTTATTGTAGCTCATGTTATTCAATGTACTTTTGTTTTTTATTGTACTGGTTTCGATTCCAATCAATTTTTTTTAAATGTTTTTTTTTTTTTTTTCTAATTCTTGTAGAACATTTAACGAATAAAATCCTTTTGCTTTCTTAATGTCCAGCACATTTTCGTTGACAAAATGTTCCATTAGATGGTTCGTCATAATGGCAATCAGAAATTTCAAAAGAGTACTGAATCGTAAACACTTTACACTTGTTTTTGATAACATTTTTAAAACATGTGAAGCGTGACGCAAATGGGCAGTTTGTATAGAAATGCTTAGGCCACAATAATGTTTTTATAGAAAAATTAATAAACGTAAAGAAGGAAAATAAGACACAATTAATTGTATCGTTGTTCGAGTCCATTTAAATTGTAATATTAAGATCTATAATGAAATAGAATGCGTTTCATGAACAAGAATACATTTCAGTAGCTGCATTCAATTCCAAATACAAGGTGGTGACCAAAAACTTCTCTTTCATGTGAAGGCGCTATATTCTTTTATTAAAGCACAAAAAATTTATGTTACAAACATTCATAATGCCTGGACTCAATTTAAAAAAACTAGTGAAATAAGTGGAGAAAAAAAAAAGCTTGTTAAATCTGTGAGCGTTAGTATAAATTTCTTGTTGTGCATTTGTTAAATTGATTTTATCAGTGCGCGAGTTTGATACGAGGGATACCAAAAAACATGCACTTTGATGGAAAAAATGTAGAATTCTAGGCGAAAACATGTGCTCATGCAGTTGTACGTTGATCAGAATTCAACATACGCTCAACGTTTGAATTCTAAAAAAAAAATGCTCGCCTTTAACGTATAAGACAAATCAGTAAGATTTTTTTTCAAATACCCGTGTCTACCGGGTATATTCAAGTTGTATAAGGACGTGATTTCGTTTTATCATTTTTTAAAAGATTACTAAAATGAATATATTAGCACGTTGTTTAAACCAATTATTTTGTTGATAAAAAAAAACCAATTGCTTACTGGGGTACTTCCGCATAACAATATCATACTATAAAACGATAAAAAAGCATTGCATGTAAAATGATAAGTCATTATTTAGCAGCAAAAGAAAATGAAACAATAATGTATCAGTAAACGAATTCATACAATGACGAAAAATTCACGATTCTATGATAGGCATTAATACCTTCGAGTAGAATAAAAACTGTATTAACTATTGAAAACTCTTAAAGTTCCTAGGGTATCTCAAATGGACGTTTCTTTTTGAACATCATCAACGCATCTTGTAATATTTTTATATTGGTCTGTAAATTTACCACTTGTAAATGCAGTAAAACTTTCAATCGAAATCATCGCTTTTCTAAACATATTCAATCATTGAATCCGACTCATTATGCCAGTATCAAAAAGTTAATGCTATTTTGACACAGAAACATCCAACACTGACAAGAAAGTTGACATTCCAATTTTAAATTACGTTCAATCACAGTGAAATTTTTTTTAGTACTGCATTACTCACCTAATTTCACCCTCATTGAATTATAAAGAAAAAAAAAACCAACTAGTTTTACACTATTAGGTAACACATTTGAAGAATATTTTTCATTTTTTTTTTCTCAGTGACGTCTTTAAACATTATTCCGAACTCCAATGTGTAATAATAACAATGAAAATAGTAATAACTTTAATAAAACATTTGAGCCATTAAATAGCTCAACGCTTGAACCAACAGAATGTATTTATTCCTGGGCTCATCTTGATGCTTTTTCACCCAAATATGACAACTCTCGTGCCGATCGTGCCTCATATAATTTAGATGATTTCTCTAATAATTCTTGTGGATTAGATCACTTTAATTCTATTTTTCAATCCGATTCAAAACCCGAAACCATTTACAATGAGACTTTTTTAAATGATCATGATTCACTTGATGAAAAGCCATTTAATAAAAATCAATCCTCGAAAAAATTATATAATAATAAAACTACCATTTCAACTGATTTTTTATCACCAAAATATATCACGTCACCCCGCTGGTCTTCTGAAACAGCTCTTTCCATTCATTCATTGAAATTCTCTGTACCTTTAACAAAATCATTAGATGACTTTCATTACGCTTCGTATCCTACTCCCTCATCTGTCTTTAAACTCAATCGTCTTTCAGATGTCACTACAAAAAGCATTGAAGCTTCTCATCAATGGAATCCAGGTAAAACTTATTTTTTTCTTCCAAGAAAATCAAATGAAAAACAAAAAGTGTTTTTTGAAAAAAAACAAAATCTTGATCTTTTTATTTTGTAGTGTCTGACGGTTTTTCAGAAAAGTTTAATCATCCAACATCCTTATCATTGGTAATCATTCATAGAACTCTTCTATTTTTTTCTATTTCGGCTCCATCCCAACATTCAAAGACGTGTTTCCTTCTTTTTCTTCTAGTACCATACATCTGTTACAATTGACAGTTTCAAAGAAAAAAAACTGTGTTTCACCCTCTCAGTATTCCGCCATCATACTTTACGCACCTCAAGTGTCGTCTATTTTTTATAGATTTTGTTTTTTTCATTTTTTTTTTTTTATTCAAATTATGATTTCTTGTATTCAATCTTTTTTTTTTTAACAGAATGATTCCGATTTCACAGCTTTGTGTCATGATACATTAGCCTTCAAAAATAGTAAGATATTCGTATGTTCTTATATGACATAATTTCTACTATAGATGATATAGAAAGTAGTAGCACGTTATGCTGCAACTCGACCCCTCATCTTAGTGATATTTCCAAAAGCGACTTTACAATGGATGTTATCTCAACACCAAACATTTTATCAAATACGCATAAGTTTCTCGACGTTCATGATAACCGAAAAGACAAGGATACTTTAATCAACAAGGTTTTTTCACAAAACCAGAACAATTTACCATCAATATTTTGTAATGCTACCTCAAATAAATTGTCAGAATCTTTCTTGTCTGATTGCTTTAAAAATTTACAAAAAAAAAAAATGGAAAAAACAACAACTAAGGATCAATGGATCCCCATGCAAGAAACTCTTGTTTGCCCAACTGAACAAGTTAAAAACGCAACTATTATATTTCACGTAGCTGATGCTAGACGCCATAATATCACTCAAGCATCTCTTCAAAAAAATCAATTTTTAGAGCGTGAAACTCACGTTCGACCTACGAATGACTCATCAACCTCACCTATTTTAGCGTATGGTTTTTTTTATAATAAAAATTTTTTTTTGCTTAAAATAATAAATTTTTATGTGTCAATTATTTCACTTTAGATCATCCTCTATTGGAATTCATCCTCATAGCTGTAAGCCTTGTGCATTTTTTTGGACAAAGGGATGTGTTAATGGTAATACTTGCCAGTTTTGCCATGCGCAACATAATCCTAAGAAAAAAAAGTCTATTGAGGTACTGAGCAACTGAACACAGTGGTGCATATGATTTGTGTTGCGTGTAAAAAATAGATCAATGTGTATGCGTTCGAGTATTGTAGGATCAAAAAAATTTATTAATTATAGCACGTCCTGACGGTCGTATTGAATATTTACGCTGCAATGTTAATGAAGCTCTTTCTCGGTGTTAGTTTTATATCAAGCCTCAGTATCATCAATTTAAAATATTTCTGTATCTGGATAATACTTCAATAGTGATTGGTTTAAGTATTTTTTTCTTTTTAAATGAATCCCTTTATTCTTTTTTAAAAGATGGTTCTTTATCAATGTTTATCGCTTTGCTTAATTTATTTTTTTTCTTTTCAATTATTTTCTTGTTTCACTATTTTGTAATTTTCTGCAGCTTTTCTCTTGCCGTTTGTTAGTCGTCGAGCAAGAAAAAGCGATACGCCGCAGCTTTTTCTCATTGACAAAACTTAAAATAAATTAATGTATTTAATTTGATTCGTGATTTCAATAGAAATTAAGAATGAAACTCAACTCTTTCCATCTTTGCTACTAGAAACTACTATAAACCAATAAAGAAAAGAATGATCAAAAAACATACACGCACGCACATTGCAATTAAAAGAGCACATTTACAATGTATCCGAATTCCTTTATAGAATCAACTACATGTATCTTTTCTACCACGCTCTTTCTAGTCATTAATCATTTTCCTTCTTATTTACCATCAATCCAGTAATTATAAAGTCACCGTTTTGAGCAACATAAACAGTAGAGAAGAATAATAGTCTTGTAGAAATTTAAAATCAAAGACATTTTCCTTTTATTGTTTTCGCTAGTTGCGTGAAGGAAAAAAGCAAGCGGAATTTCTGTTGCATGAACACCAGGTGAGCGGATTACCGTGACTGTTTTTTTGGAAGCAATTACATCTTTTTCAATTTACAACAATGCAACAACATGAATCTTGTCCTCCTAAAGAAAGCGATCAAGCTTCAGTACCACTCAAAGGTTCGGGAAAAGAGTGTGATCAATTATTAAATCAAGACATTCAGTGTATTCCATTAAATGACGTTCCGTCCAAAACTCATAATGAAAACCTTTTAAAAAAAAAAAAGAAAAAAAAGAAAAAAAAAAACATCAAACTGAATGATCTGCCTGAGCAAGATAATTCAATGTTTCGATGTTTGAATAATTGGCCAAGCGTGAAAGACTCGTGTCAAACAGATCCGCCAACAATACCAATTATTAACATGTTTCCAGATAAAATATTTCCTCTAGGTGAAATTCAACAATATGTAGGGTCCAATGTTTATCGAACAACTGATGAAGAAAAGCGTCACGTTGATAAACTTTTTGAAGAAGATTACCAAGATATTCGTTGTGCCGCTGAATGCCATAGACAAGTATGTGTTTTTTTACGTTGTTAAAGCGATATAATGTTTCGGTCATTTAAAAAATAGGTACGAAAGTATGCTCAGTCCTATTGTCGGCCAGGTATGAGTATGATTGATATTTGTCAACGACTTGAAGCCAAAACGAAAGAACTTATTTTGGCTTCTGGTTTACAATGTGGATATGGATTCCCTACTGGATGTTCCATCAATCATGTTGCAGCTCATTATACACCAAATTATGGCGATATGACCATTTTAAATGTATTCTGAATCGATTTTCTTAAATAATTGCCTTTTTCATTTCTTATTTTTTTATTTTTAGTACGAAGATGTTGTGAAATTAGATTTCGGTGTTCATGTTCGAGGTCGAATTATTGATTCCGCTTTTACTATAGCTTTCGATCCAAAATATGATAATCTTGTTCAAGTTGGTTGAATTCAGTTTACGTTGCATTTTTTTCAAAATACTATCCTTTTAAAATATTGTATATTAACTCTTTGACCATCATTTCATAATGCTATTTAATGTAGGCAACAAAAGATGCAACGAACGCAGGAATACGGGAAGCTGGAATTGACGTTAAAATATCTGAAGTTAGCGCTATCATTCAAGAAACAATTGAAAGTTACGAAATTGAATTGAATGGAAAGTTCATTCCTATAAAACCAGTTGCGAATCTTAACGGACACTCCATTTTGCCATATCAGGTATACTTCACAGCGTGGGTGGCTTTTTTTTTCTTTATATGAATTCTTGGAACAGATTCATGGAGGAAAATCTGTTCCAATAGTTAGAACAACTTTATCCGACATTATGGAGGAAAACGAAGTGTATGCTATTGAGACTTTTGCATCAACAGGACTTGGGTAACATTTTTGATACATAGGATAGATTCTTCGTGAAAGAAAAAAATATTGGTTTCGTTAGAAATATCTTTTATCCTTTTTTCTAGACGTGTCATAGAATCAGGGGAGTGCAGTCATTATATGAAAGACTACGAAAAGGGTTTCGTTTCTCTTCGTTTAAAAAATAGCAAATCGCTTCTTCATGCTATAGAACAAAACTTTGGTACCCTAGCTTTCTGCAGGTAACTCTAACACTATTTTAAACGATAAACCTTTTGTGTAAAATTTAAAAAAATTGTAGACGATGGCTTGATGATATTGGTCAAACACGTCATTTAATAGCTTTGAAAAATTTGGTTGAATCTGAAGTAATAGTACCGTATCCACCTCTTGTTGACTGCAAAAATAGTTATGTTTCACAAATGGAACATACAATTCTCCTTCGTCCGACTTGTAAAGAGGTTGTTTCAAGAGGATGCGATTATTAAAATCATTATTTACAATTTTACTATTTTGTA
The DNA here is from genome assembly GCF_026283585.1 of Hylaeus volcanicus. NCBI lineage: Eukaryota > Metazoa > Arthropoda > Insecta > Hymenoptera > Colletidae > Hylaeus > Hylaeus volcanicus. Next base: position 710,500 of record NW_026533147.1, on the reverse strand, counting down.
GTATTAAAACACTACATGAAGAAGTGAAACTTCATTTTTTCACATTCTTAGTGTTTTTGACTACATCTATGACTACTTTTGGTACTAGCATACACTGTTCTCTACTATTATGTAACCATCATTACACTTGCTTTCTATAAAATACAACACAACATGTAAATTTTAATCAATTGAATGAGAAAAATTCATAAAATATGACTTTATACTTTTAAATTAAGGTCGAATGCTACCAAAGGGGCAATCATCAGCGACCAGGAAAAGATACTTCTGAGTGAAGACCTAAAAAAACCAAACCTCTCTTGCAAATGGAGTCTAATCATTACCTGGAATAAGTATAGCAATGTACTGAGATTGAATCCTATTGATAAATCACTTCATCAACAACAAAAGCTTTTGTCTCTATTCACTGTTCGTCTTGTAACATAGACTATAAACAAGAACTATGAGGTTTGAAAAACATGACTTACGTTGTTGTGGTTAACTGATACCTAAGTTACACCAGCAGCTTCATCTTGCTGTTCAGATTAAACTATTATAAAAAATCAATTTATTAGAAAACGAAAGTCAATAAACAAAAAACATTAAATTTAACTTATTTACATTCCGAAATTTTTTTTTTTAAAAAAAGGAAAAAGTTCTACAAAATCTAAATTCTGTCTGTTATAACTAAATAACAAAACTTAATAATGGGAACAATAAATTAAGTTGTAGTAAACTATATTGAACTTAAATAATATTATGTAATAGTTCCTTATTTCGACCTAAACAACTTGGTATATACTTTTTAATCACAGGTTAACTTTATTTGCATTGAAATAACGCCTTCTTCAAGTTTATTTACATAAAATTAAATAAACATAGTAAAACTTCAACAAGAAAAATCATTGTAAAAATTACGCTAAATTGAAAAATCATTTATGCTTTTATTTTGGACGGGAGTTCAAAAATGAGATAGAATAATTATTAACAAAGGTAGTTTAACAAACATATATCATGAAAATTTGGTATTATGATACATTTATTTTATGCTATCTCATTTTTTCTTGTTAGTTTTAAAACAAATGTCACTAGAGTCCAAGCTTTCACACATCGATATGGTACACCTTTCCATCAAGATGCTTCATTTTTACCAAAATTTTTTCCGCATGTCCCTGCTGACCATATTTATAATAACGTTCAGATTTCTCTTCCTTATCATAAGAAGTTATATGAAGTGGTTAATAACGATACGTCACATATTACGAAACCTTTATATTTAAAAGCTAAAGAAAATAAAGATTTACAGAAAAACACCACAGACATCGCAAATTATTTTACAGAAAAAACACACACAACGTTTCCAAACAATGCTAAGAATTTTCATCCAAATTTACATTTTTCCAATGATAAACCAGTGTTAAATGAATTTTCAAACCCCGTGGATATGTTTCTGTTGAAATTGAATCAAAAACGCTTATTTAGCCAAGGTGAAAACACGGTCAACAAGACAAAATTTAAAGGGATAATAAAGCACTCAAACGGTCGCCGTGAAAAGAGAGCTAAGACTTCAGTCACCAGTGTGACCAAACGCGACAAATTGTTTGACATCCCTCTGAGTAAAACCACAAAATATTCAAACCATAACCGTAGTATTTCTAAACATAAAAACTACACGCGCAATGTTCCTTCATATCAAAGTCACACGCTCAACTCGACTACACATTCAAATACGCTAAGAACGGAAGCTATACATCAAAATTACCCACAGAACACAAGTCATAAACAAAACAACATGAACCATGCAGCAAATAATGATACTTTTAACCATCATGGTATTACTGAATACCGCTCGGGAAGTGGGCATGGATTTACAACTATGCAGTATAACAACAACAGTACCTCTAATGTACGAAAACCAGTACCCCATGCGTATACGCCTTCCAATAATTTCTATAAAAACAATACGTTAGCTAATTCATTTAAAGTAGGCAATGATAGTTGGCGAATGAATGACTTGCACCATATTTTGTCAAATTGTGCATTAAAAAATGGAAGTTTGAGTATGCATCCATGTTTACGAAATAATAGAAGTGATAACACAAAAACTTTATTAAACGACGAGCTGGAAATTTTTCTACTTCGTTCAGAACAAAAACGAAAAAAATTTTCACCAACAGAGAGAGTCAAAAAAAGCGTCGAATGGCTAAAATTGTGGATTAACTCACAGAAAGAGCCCATTTATTTTGAAAGAAGTTTACTGAAAAAATTGGAAAGCAGAGGAATCGAATTAAGAAAGCAAGTGCGTCTAACACCTGCTCACCGCGCAGCATTAACGACGGATATACAACAAGCTGGTAAACTTCTATTAACAATGTCTCGACGTCAAAACAAGAAACGAGTGCTTAAAACTGGAACAATAGCAGCATTACTTTATCTAGCAAACCTGAACTCTCAAGGATATACAGTGGATATGACATGTAAGATCTTTGCAATTAAGAAAGTTTGCAACACCTTATACATTTTTGTTTTTATTAAATTTAGTTGAATCTGTTTCTTTTAAACAAAGGGATTTTTGGCGACGGATATATCATGAGAATATTCGAAAAGTTCTTTTTGGTTAGATGAACAAACCATGACTGATACATGAAATTTTACAACTTTTTTATTAAGCGTTGACTTCTTTTTTGTCAGAAACGCTATTGGAATTAATAGAGGAACTCACAGTTCCTAGAACAGAAAATTTCCCATCAGAGTTTTCAAAGATCTCAATGATTTCTAAAATGCGCTTATTAAGAAGCCTTGCTCCAAGCTTATGTCGACTCCGCCGGTCTACTTTTGACCCGATTACAGGAGAATGCATCATGGTGCAAGGTATAAATGATAATGTTTACGTGCTTTGTGAGCGTTAATTCGTTTACTAACATTTAGATCAAGCACAATGTTCGATTATTCTACCTGCATCACCCTTTTACGATAATCATGGACTTGAAGACACAAATTTCTTTTCTTTGCAATGAAGGTTTTACCATTCCTTATTTACGCATCACACACGTTTCATATGTTATATTCATTGAAAACAAAATACTTTTATTAAATTTTCCTTCAATTTTTTTTTTAAATCCACACGGATTTTAATTTTATTTCAAGCTGTAGTAGATTTAAATGATTGTTTTCACACCCTACAAATTTGTGTAAGGTTGGATGGTCTAGATAAGGAAAAAAAAACATTTAATATTGATGGTTTCCAATATGTTTTTAGTAACGCGTTGTATTCAGTTTTACTGAACATAAAGTAAATTAAAAAAAAAGAAACCGATACTTTTTTGAGGTATTCATATAGACTGATTAAGCGTCCAAAGTTTTCCTTTTACGATGAAATGTTGTGTTTTATAGCAAAAATTAATAATAATAATAATAATAATATTATTATTATTATTATTATTATATTGTATTTTTTGCTTCTTAATACACAAAGCAGTCATTCTAACCGATTATTAAAATATATTTTTTGCTTTTTTTTTGCTCTGTCAGTTTTGTGTACTTTGTTGAAAGACAGACTGTAAAAATGATTTAGCGTTAAACGCGGAATCAAAAGATGTGGGTATTTCATCTTCGTATGATTCTTTTGCTTTTTGCATTACCTTTTCAGCGGAAATCAATTTCCCATCCGAAGAAATTAGGGGCACTTTGGTACTAGTAACAGTTTTCACTTTTGGCAATTGGGGAGTGAAAACCGCTGCGTTATTCTCAGCGTATTTATTAAACAAACTCCAATCGACAAACGTATTACTTGAGGTTGTTATATATTGCTTTAAATAGTCGGGAGACAAACCTAATTGCTGTGCGGTTTCAGGGCGAAGTTCCTCATATCCACGCGCCTGTACCAATTTTTCAACCGTATTTGGGACCGTGTTACCTTTTCCACATATACCGCTGGATGGAACATCAGAGTTTTCTGTCATTGCTTGATAAAGCCGATCCAATGAATTTCGGAATGCCTGCACATAAAAGATTGATGAAGAAGAAAGAAATTGGTTTAAAAAATTTCATAGTTATCATAGCTACATATAAAACCCTCATTAACATAAATTCAGCGTTTACTCTATTTTATTGAATAAACGCGTACCGTTGAAGATGGAGAGGATGTCGTGGACTCACGAACGAGTTCACGTAAAAGCATCAACTCTGATAAAGCTAACGGGTTTGTTTTGTTGTTTTGTAACAATGTCTTTATGTTAAGGAAAACTTTACAGAGTCCACGTTCAGCGTTTTCTAAAATTGCTAGATTAACTAAAAGTTTCTGAAAGTCATTTAAAGACACATTTTTTAAAATCTTTACGGCATCGTAAATTGTGTTTAAATCTGACGAAACAAGTATTAGTTATTTATTTGGGAATCATTAACCTACGTTTATGTTCTTCTTGTACTTCCGTTGGCTCTGCATTTTCGTTAAGTATCCTTTTGCGGTTCATTGGAGAGTAGGTTTTTATTGTGAAAAGCTTTTCCATTTTTTCTTCAGTGAAACCCGACGAGAATTCCACTTGCGATAAAACATCACCCAGTAGATTTCTAAGATTAGTTTCTGAAATAAAAAATATGCATGAAGGAAATAATTCATTAATATACACTTACGCGTCGCTAATCCCGGTAAATGTTTGTGAAGTAAACAATCTAGCCACTCCTGCGGAGTTTCATCCATTTGAGGTACAAATGGTGACAGTATTACAGGTAAATTGCTTTTCATTGATTTGTTTTGGAACAAAAAAACTTCCTAGGATTAAGTGTTGTTGCTCATAGGACCATGCTGTAGGTGTTCGAAATCGAGTTTTTGTGGAAACCACTCCATAAAACACCCCAACGTGCATAAGTCACCACTTAGACTTACAATTGACTATTTTAATATCACAAGAATGTCCTTATAGTAAAATAATCAAAAAAAGGTTACATTTTTTACATTTAAAAGATACCTTTTTTAATATAGGAGTTCAAAAAGTTAGGCAACACTTTAAGTATTTGCCTTATCATATTAAAAGCATTTCAGTCTTTTCATGATTGGATTCCAGCATAGGTTACTGTTGATGTCACAGATGTTATTCAATCAAGTTCCTCGTAATCGTAGTCTATTTTAAAAAATAGTTTCACTCCGTTGTAGGAGTAATTACATTTGTATTAGAAGGGTTATTTCCATGTGGAATATCAAATAAAACTTAATTCTGTCTCATGTCCTCTTTGATTACGTCATTGTAACAACAAGATGTTACTACGTGTAAAATTTAAAATTATTGGAAAAGTTCAAAAAGTCTATTTTAGAAAATTTGCAAAACAACAAGCTGTAATCCATGGAGTAGTAGGCTGGATTCGAAATAATGCGGAGGATGGTTCTGTACAAGGAGTTGTTGAGGGATCTCAGAAATCTATAAAAGAAATGTGTTATTGGCTTTCAAAGGTTTGTTTTAACTTTTTTTAAGGATCTTCTAGTATAACATTATATCAGTTATACGTTTTAATACATTCTAAACATATATAGATTTTTGTTTTTTTATAAAATGTTTTTTTTTTTAGGTAGGTTCCCGTGAATCTCAAATTAATGAATTTAAAGAAAATACAACCATTATTGAAACATTATCATTTACTTCTTTTGAAATCCGTTAAATCAAATACCGTTAGATGCGATGGTTGTAGAATTTTTAGGAAGTACTTTTTTTTACCACAAAATTATAGTGATGAATTATTGCAACCTATGTCTTTAAAATACATTTAAAGCTAGTGAAAATTATGGACAATTATTACTTGAAATCTCAATTTTTTTATAAACTTAAGAAACTGTCAAGTATTGAGTCTAACTTGTTAAAATAACGTATACTATAACCAAAGCAAACACGTGAGTTCTCTTATTGAAATGAAGAATATATCTTTTTTTAAAATGATTCAACTTTCATAGTTTTCCTAGTCTCTGATTTTCAATTCTAACAAATGAAAACTTGTTAAATACTTTATTGCTTTAAACAATGTTGGTAACAAGTACACTGAAAATATGAAATGAAACCTTCTTAAAAAAAACATTAATGCTAACAAAACCACAATACACTGGTTGTTAATTTTTCTTCCTTATGTTATTTGCAAAAAAAGACCAGACAATAGTAAAATTTATATCGAAAATATTTACTTTAAAATCGCAAAGGGGTAGAGGCAAAAATGACACTAACACCTTTTGTTTCTTCGGCCATTTTAAAGGATGCATAAACTAGCTACAAGAAGTACTTACGTTTCTATTAAAAAAATTTGCTAGTATGATCATACTGCCTATGTTTTAATTGCGTCGTTAGTTTTTTTTTTGTGACAGAGATTAGACTAGTACGTATACTTCAGATTTATGCATCAGTATAACCAAAAAGAACACAATTTTAACAACTTTTGTTTAAGAAAAATTTTTAATTTGAGTGAAAAAAATTAAACACTAAACTACGTGAATTACTGTAATATGCAACTAACAAAACAATCAGCTGAAGGCAATTGTTTTACTCTCGTTGGAGATTAAATGCTATTGACAGAAATTTTGACATTACTTCAAAATAGCGCACGGTGTTACGGTTTTAGTGTAGAAGTCTATCAAGTTTTATAAACGTTCAATACATGGATAAAGTTCATAACATTTTTTAAACTAAGTGGTGCAACTGTGTATTGGATTATAAACGAGAACAGTAGATTATCGCGATTTTAAAAAAAGCTTCATTTACTGTTTTTAAAGTCAAGGGAAATTTCTCCATTATATGTCTTACCTCAACGTTTGGAAACTGCTCAGTGGCAGATTCAAACAAAATCGTATTTATGAGTGATGTAGGTAGGGTTGAATTTTCCCAATTAATTTCGTGTTCATTTCGCACATACGCTATAAAAACCAATTTTAGAAGTCAACGAAGTATGACATCAACCTACAACTCTTTCGAATTAGTCTACAAGGCAGGTAAATTTTTAAAAAGATGTTATTTAATTTTTCTACAAATATATTAGCCAATGTTTTTAGAAAGTAGTGTTTGAGCGCTTACATCACATAAGAAAAAATGTAAATTATGTTGAAGTATATGTAATAATCAAACGATGTCAATTTAAACGCTTCACAATTTAAGCATTTCTATGCGATTTGCGCTAAGCATCACAACCTGTTGTGAAGAAAAAAATAAATGAGAACGCAGCTTGGTTGTGCCTAAAGGACTTATCGGTAAAAGCTAGTTTCAATATATTGTTTAATTGATTCTAGACAATTGACTACGGCCTAATTCCATGCAGATTTTGTATAATTTTAAATCTTTGAGTAAAAACTTACCGTTTAACATTCGCTTGGTTAACGGTGTCCAAATCTTTTTGTGTTGGATAAGAAAAAAGTAAATCTTTTAAACTATCACTAAAACGTTCTATTTATTAAATTTTTTTCAACTTTACCAAAAATCACAATTTCGCTTCCGTTTAACATATGTAATGTTTTTTGAACAAATAATTTGAGAAAACGTTTTTATATACATTTATAAATGGACCATCATCAATTAAATACACAAAACTAGGTATCTAAAAATTAAATCTTATGTTTCGATCAAACATCGTTTGAAAATTTTGAAGTTTCTGAGAAATGATTCACTTGATGTAAATCACTGCCTTCACATACGAATACCAGCATCTCTCACATTTTTTATTCTTAACTAGTTCCAAATGTAGCTTGCATACATACACCTTTATTTATTTGGAATTATCTGATCCCAACTTACTACTTTTTTTTAAATGTTTATTAAGGTTAAGACATGAAGTACCCATACATAACCTTCACAAAACCTTCGCTTTTTAAACTTATGCAATTGACATGAATGTTTTAAGAATTTCTTAATTTTTTTGAGAGAAAAACAAAGTGAAACGAAAATTACAAAGTAAAAAAGAATATATCGTTAGCGTAAGAATTTATTATTTGAAATAATGATGAATTTTTTTTCTAAATTTATAAAATATAACGTTAATTGTGTTTTAAAAAACATAAAAACACAGCGAAATGTTTAATTTAAAAAAATTTATTATTACAAAAAATTCGTTTTATTCAACTATCATTATTAGCAAATCGACAATGTACGTGAACAAAATGTTAAGGCTTTTTTTAAACTCGCCATGGAGTTGTCATTAACAAGATATACAATAGTGATTCAAAGATTAGGGTACATAGTGTTTTTGACGACAAAATTGATGGTCTAGTTACGTTGTGGAAAAGGTTATAATAATTCTGTATCGCTTGTTATTGATTTTTTTATATTGCCATCATTTACCAAAGATGTTTATAAAAGGTTTTACAATTAAAAAGAATACTTTCTAAAAATTTTTTTAATTAAATTGCTAAAAAAAACATCATGAATAGGTAAAATTCTTTTTTGATAAGGGTGTTTGTTATAATTAAAAGAGGACGTAACTTTTAGTGAACTGTGTTTATTTAATTAAGTATAATACCAATGAAAATTTCATCATATAAGAAAATAGAAGCTGCAATACTACTATAATTACTTGAAGATAACCCAGTTTTTTGTCAATGTAATTGTAAAAAAAAGTGAAATATGTGTGGCTCCACAAAAGTAGTGTTTATTACTTTTTACAAAATGTTTGGTGTTAAAACTAGTTTTTGAGTTAATTTTTCGTGAATGTATGTTGAAATATCAACGTTATTTTTAAACATAATTCTTTTACTTGAATTATTTGTTATAAAAATATTTATTACAACAACTTTTATTGGACCTGAAAAAAATTGAATAAAGACGCTAAAAACATTTAACATCTTCTGCACATGTCACTTGTGTGTAAAATGCGGCTTCGAGCGATAGGTGCATAGACATCCTATATTTTTTTTCAAGTAGCTCTAATTCAGCGCGTCTCATTTAACGGCGTCGCAAAATAAATGGTATTGAGGATTGCGATTTTATGTTGTTATTTTTTTTTGGACTCAACTAGTTTTGTATTTTCTCAATGAAACATTAAGGTGTACAATAAATAAAAATTTCGGACGGTGTTTTCACTCCAATTTAATATGATTGTTTTGCAAAAATAAGTCATTCAGAATAAGTCTTTTTTCAAATTTTTCGATGTCTCTAGTTTCATTTTTTGAGTAGTTTTTTTTTGATACTGTTAGAAACGCACAAAATTTTGTATTATTCTATCTTGACTCATATTATTCCATTTTAAGTTTTTTCACTAGAATAGGTTTATTTTTTGTTTTAATTTTTTATAGGTAAAAATAATAGTTACCCCAATTTTTCTCTAGTAAATTAGTCGGTAAAAATGTCTCTAGTTGCTCAACAATGTATTCCGCAACCCTCCGCTAAACAACAGCAAAAAATTCATCTACCTCATTTAGCTCACGATCCATATTTACAAGAGTGTGTTCAACGTTCAGCTCAACCATTTCTGCATTCCAGCTCCATTTCAAAAAAACATTCTCCAAGCATATCTTGTTCACCACAAGTATCAGTCCCCAATGTAGCTAACTCATTTACTCACCAACCTTCCTTTCTTCTGCCTTCACTCAGTAGCGTTCATCAATTAAATAATTCATATACCAATATGTGTCCTAACGTGAATACAAATGTTTTACCGCCACCGCGTAGTTATTACGTAGTATCTTGGGTTCCTCGTGCCTTACCTGAAGTGGTACAATTAATTAAAGATATACCAAGTGAAGAAGAAAGATGTTTAATCAATGAGCATTTTGAATTAGGGATGCTAGTTATGCGAAGATGTGGTGTTCAAAATCCAGAGGAAATCAAATGTCTTCTTGACGGTTTTCGTGAAGGAACCACACGGCTCAGTTTGAAAGATCAAAGTTCTAAAATAACTACTACTACCGAATCTCGTAACCATCATGACAATCAACATCATTCAGAAGAAACAACAGGATACTCGTCTTCTGTATGTTGTACTCCAACTGTAGAACGTCGACGACTTTTAATTTTCTTCAATGATCATCGAGCGAGTCGACCGTGGGTTCTTTGCCCCGCCAAACACTGCATAAAATCTGCGAGAACGACTGGGAAGGTTAAGGGGAGAGTTAAAATACTACAGTACGACCAAAGATCCAGTAGTGTTCGAATTCCAAAGCTTTTTATGGATTGTTTATCTGATTTCCTTACACGTGATCATTATGTCTTCGCTACATTTTGCCCTCAACAAAAATATACAGATCACGAGTTGCATTGGTTTGGTGTTTCTGATCGATGCAATGGTGCAGGTAACGAATATGGGGGCGATGCTGTTTTTCAGGAATTATTAGAAGAGCATGATACTAAAGGAAGTCATCGTATTTGGCCTTTTGAAGATTATATCATTTTTTCTAATTCACAGGCTAAAATTCTTGCTGTTTTCAAAAAAAAGGTAACTACCAAGCTTTTCTTTCTTTCTTGCTTTCTTTCTTTCGCTTTGTTGTTTTATTCGTCTTTCAGTTTTTTTCAATATATTCGTTTTTTTACCTTCCGTTTATATCCTAAAAATTTCTATAGCTCTTTTTGTCTTCGGCTTTTACATTGTCATCTTTAATAGTCATTATTATGCTAAATAGTTTCATTTTTATTGAAAACATTTACTCGTTAATATAGTGACTGAGTACACTGGAATCTATAAATTATTTGTATGTTCCAGCAACCTTTATTAACGTTGTATCGAAACAAATGGTTGAGTGGAAAAGAGACTTTGGCGAAAAATTCAGTGAATTCTTCTTTGGGTTTAAACTCGTATATGCGACCCGTCTCGCCGAATGATGTCACGGAGCTCCATACAACGCTTATGGGTAGGCAGCCACACATATAAAGTTGTAATTCACAAAGTTTGTAAACATAAAAATAGTCGTTATATATAATAATGGAGTTAACCTCCATACTAACATTTTATCAGCAAAGCTTATTTAAAATGTTCTGTTTAGATAATAAAATCCCCAATGGTATGTCCGATTCATTAAGAAATCATTCTGTTCCTTGCCATTCCATGATACAAAAAAATAATAAAGACATGTCACATTCTTATCAAGATACTTTAAATAATTCCAATCTTTGTATATCTCATCCCCTTGTCAAAGATAACAGCATGTGTCTCAAAAGGTCACCAAATCAGACTTCGGACAGTGGATTAGGAAATCAACGCGGAAACAGTAAAAACCAATTGACAAGTCGTTTAAATGAGAATCTGGGAAGTTGCAGAAATCACTCGGCGGATAATATCCTGACGAAAGAGGAATTTTTACAATCAGAAGCACTTTCGATGAATCAGCGAGACTATAAAAAAGTAAAATTACAAATAGACGATAACAGCGAAAACTTGTCGTCAACTTCTTCTCGTAATTCCTCATTTTCGTCTCACCGAGATGCGTCAAATGATAATAAAAAAAGTAGGAAGAGAAGAAGGAGACATCAATGTAAAACAAAAATGTCAAACAACAAGAATCAGACATTTCCGTTTAAGTACGAGAGTGTGAATAACGTTCAAAATTGTGATTCCTCAGTAGAACATAGTTGTCAACAATCTTCTCGTCATGAACGGTCAATTTGCCAATCAATGCAGTTAAAACCGAATTTTCGTTACACAATCCCAAGAGTGTCTAAATGCGTCTCTCAAAACGAAACAGCAAATTTTCTTCCTTATTCCAATGCGAATTGCAGTCGATACTCTGGTAATGAAACGTCGAAACTAATTACTGATACAATGTCTCAATTTTATACCGAAAAAAGTATTTCCGACCAAAATAATCCACTGGAATCGGGTTCAGACCATATTACAATGCATGGGCAAGATCATTTGCTACACATGGAACAAATGTCATCGCTATCGAATGCTAATAATATGATGAATGTAGGGCATAATTTAACAAATGGTTCTCGGTGTAATAATTTGGGATTTCAAGTAACATCGGACGAAAATATAAACCATACAGTTTCTTATAATCATACTGGCAGTTCTTTGCCTTCACCAATCAGTCCTATAACAACATGTGATATAGTGGAGCAAGCAGAGAAAGCTGAGGCGGTTCTTATCAAAGTCATGACAAGTGTTTTGGCACACTTAGAACCTTTAGAAGAGTCGGAAAACATTGATTTAAATTTGGTTTATCAAAATGTTGCGTGCACTACAACGTCAGATTTACAATCTATTCTACAACGAAGTAGTAGAGTTGCTAATTTTTCACCTATGAGTAAATTCAATACTTCCACTTCTTTGTCTTCAAGTATGAATGGTAAAAAGAAAAAAACTCTACGAAGTTCTCAATTTAAAAAATGCTTGATAGAGGATGATTTTAAAACTGACCAAAAATTTAATAAGATGCCTAATGACATGGCATCGTTCACAGACTACCCGTCTCACATTGGTACAAAAAATGATTTTCAACAAGACAGTTCAAATGAAGGCCATAGTCTTGGGTATCACAAAAAAACCCATTCGGATATTTCTGATTTGACTGGATACCAAGAAGATGATGAAAGGAAAGGAAGTGAGAAACTATTAGTAAAGCAAGGGTTCTCTTATGTGAATGAAGAGAGGTCACAAAAAAGTTGTAGCGCTACAAAAAAGGATCAGAATAATGGTGAATCAATTGATTGCGTTCATCCCTCAACGGACACATCGTCTATTATGTCGGTTACCACAACAAGTTCATCCATGACAAGTGGCACTGAAACCGTTGTAGATGAAAATTGCTCTACGACATGGTTTCCAACAGCATTATCAGAAGAGTTCTTAGGAAAATCTAATCTTGATAAAAGTGTCATGGGCTACAAACCAGAATCGAAACAGTGTAGAACAAAAAGCGATATAACAATAAACGGAAGTTACGACAAAGAAGCAAAACATCGCAGGTAAAAGAAGAGTATTAAACTTAATTTTTTTTGTAATACGGTAGTGTTATACTTCACAAAAACTTATAGCTAACTAAGGTTCATATATGACGTGGTGAATCAAAACGCTGAGTTATCAGCTTATAACTTGACACTTTAATTTATATTGGATTTCTCGCTTAAAATCATTCAAAACATGTTCTCTTTATAGAAAAATGATGGGTTTACCGTGTGAGGTTAATGCTGTCTTATATCATGATCTAGTTCGTCAATTCTTATCACGGGTAGCATACGGTCTGGATCATCCTCCACTACCACAAAAACGTATTCCGGACACTGTTAAAAGAGTTGTTACAAAGTACGGGTTCATGCGTATCAAATTATATTAAATTTCGGTTGCACAGAATTGTTACTGATACAATACGTGAAATTAATTTGGCGTTACTGTCGTCATCACTGAAGTGTTATAGCGAAACTCAAATACCAACATACCTTACGAGCAACAACTCTTTACATTCAGGCATTGACCAAAACAATTTTTCACAATTCCCCAATCACTCTGATAATGGCACACACTCTCCTTTGTTACATTCACCTAATGTCAGTTCTTCACTTCGAGAAAGCCCTTCTGTTAGCACACAACCGCTTCCAAATTGTTGGACTGCTTCATCCCATGATATCAACATGTCGTCAACCCTTAACTCAACATCTGGTTTTTCCTCCCAATTAGACTTTCAACCGAATTCGGGCAAGTTTTTAAAAAGAAAATTGTACATTTTGTATCATTTACGTGCAGATGTTACTAAAAACTTAAATGTCGGTGTACCAATTTATAATTCCAACACTTATGACAACATAGGGTCGAATCTTCGTCTATGTAGCAACTCAACAACTCAACGTCAGCATATTTTGCGTACCATGTTAAAATTTAGTTTAATTTTTTGTCTTTGTGTAGATCTGAATTTTCCATGCTATTTAAATGGAGAAATGCTTATGCCACCTTTAATGCCAACGTTTTACATGCCATCCACCAAAAATCTTTTATTAGATGGATCTGGAACAGAAACATTCGACTGCATGGGTTCAACTCAGTTATCGACAAATGCGGACTCCAGCTTACCTATGTGTTCGAAACCTCATTACAATGGTGTGTTTGGAGGTTCACAATGTTAGTCTTAAAGTGTTACTTGTATTAAACGAAAAGGTTTTTTTGTATACCATTATGTGATTGTTTTCTTGACCAGAATAATTATTTTTTATTGTTGTTTCTTTGAATTTCTTTAGCAGAAGAAGTAAATAATTTTTCCCAAATGAGGAACAACTGTACTGTTTATTCCAAAACTGTGAATAATCACAATTTCTTTCTTGGAGCCTCAAGTACTAGCTCTAGTCATAGTCATTTTGGTGCAGAGGATGGAATGGAACAGATACCACTAGGAACACGGGAATCGGTATTGCAACATAAATATCTTGACGCAGGTATAAGAGATCCAAGTCTTTTTTTTTCAGAAAAAATGGACCCAGAATTAATGGATAAGCATATGTTATCGTCGACAGCATCCACAACATCCTCATTTTTATTAGATTCATACCCTGAAATTTCCAGCCCATTATTGTTTGGAGAATATATTAATCGTGCTACTGGCGGAAACTCAAATTCTGATATATCTAAAACCAACATGTCACCTGCTTGCGATTATCTTGAGTGTATGACACATGACAACTCGTGTCATACATTTGAAAGTCAGGTAGAAAATGGGGCTGTTAGTTCTTCTGATTTGAAGGGTCATGTTAATGGAGGAGCTAATGAAAACATTCATAATTTCAACGGTTTCCAATCTTGCGACGAGCCACAAAATGAAAAAAGTACAATTGGTATGGCATACAAAGAGAATGACATACATCAAAACAAATCTGAAACCCTTGTTAATCAAACATGTTTCAAGGAAGGTTCAACCGATTCTGAGGAACCGCATTCAAATAAGTTTCCAAGTATGTTTCATCCTCAAACTAAAATGTTCCTGGTACAATGTCAAAAAACTAGTGATCATCCAATTCATACCCGTGACGAGACAATGTTTTGTTGTCCCAAACCGTCATTACAAAATGCTTTTGAGAATGCAGCTGAAAAATCTCATGTAACATTTCATGATGATGTTTTGCAAACTGAATGCATGAAAAGAGACCTTTCAGATAATCACGTATCGATATGTCAGGAAAAAAAAAGTCAATTTCTTTTTCAGCAACCAAACTTTTATTCAATCCATTCAACCAGAGATGATTGTACTGGTAGTGAAAAGTGTAACGCGTTGTCAGAAAACCAACAAAACGATGCACAAGTTCTGTTTCAAAACGAATCAAATAATTTATCTAGTAAGATTTTTTTTGTCATGTATTATTGTAATTCAAAAAAATTGTTCTCTAGAAACTGACAGTCAGTGACGAACCATTTAAATCTTGTTCCAAAAAAAGTTTATGATTAAATTTGTCAGAAAGACTATACAATTATGAATAAGAGCATTTATCCACTATTTCACTTCAAATAATCGATTTGCGTACAAATAAAGAGAAAAAGTTTTTTTTTGTTGCTGGTTTCCGTTAAAACCAAAAAATTACAGATTCTCTTTAGCAGTAGTTTGTTGCAGTAGTTCTGAAGAGTCTGTGGTATATCAATATTATGGCTACCTTAGTTTTGAACTATGTTTCATTTGAAAAATTAGTACTCTGTTTTCTTTTTAACCTAAATCCTTTACGAACAGAAATTTTGAAGCAAAAATTATGGATTTCCGCATTAGTACCGACCTATACTACCATGTTGTCATTTGAAAAATATCTTTTTGAAAGATAATATTCCAAACCCTTCAAGCCGGTATTTTTGTTGGATTGCTACACCGCCGAAGTTCACATACCAACTATTACTTCTCTAATAAAAACTATGGGCGTTTTGCGCGATGGAAATGAAATTCCCATATATTCTGATCTGTTACCTATATGCATACGAGAAATTAATGCAGATAATGCTTGTAATGTAGAAATGTTGAGGTTTGAGTTCAAAAAAAAACGTTTCTACTGGTGTCTTTTTCCCCAAAATATCATATACTCTCCTGTACTTTGTTATGGAAAGTATTATTTTCGATGTTTTTTGACAGTTTCCAAATCTTGGAAGTAAATAGTTGTCAAGTCTACAATAAAAATCAATAATTTTTTAAACTTCATCTATAACTATAATCATCAGTCTATGAGGATAGTATGGGCGATTATAATTCGTATTTTCGCTGATTCGTCAAACAATGATACACTTATAGAACGACTTTTGTCGTCGTAATTAAATACAATAATGTTTTTGCAATTTTACCGTAACGTTTATTTTTTTCTGCTATTTTTATACGCCTGTAGATTAGCAGAGTATGCATAACGCTTCAGAATTTATTAAAATGTAGTTATTCTTACCGATTCCAATTAATAATTTTTTAATAATATATTCCTTTTATTCAGTCTGGATTTTTAAAAAGTTTTTCTTTTTAAAAATGATTTCAAGCAATCAACCGCATAGATTTTTTACAAACACATAAAAAAAAAGATTCTAAGTCTTTTTTACGTTCTTCTTTTTACGCAGCTTCCGTATTCATCAAAATTCCAAACCCCAGGTCACTTGAGTTTAACAAAATGGCATCCTGTTTTTTTATGCTACATTCATCGTGTGTCCAGAGTATTTTTATGTTAATTGATTTTTTTCGTATGTTTTTCTTCTCTGTTATTTGTTAAAAATATTTTGTGGAAATTGAAACAAAATAAACAACACAGCCTTTTTCATATTTGGATTCAATTTAAATCGTGACACTTGATTTTTTTAAAAAGTGCAATATCTTTACAAGTAGTGTTTATTCACAATAAAAAGACTCTTGTTTTCATTTTAACCGTATAATTTTCAACTAAGTATTTTGTTTAGAAGAAAAAAAAAAGTGTAGAATTGGGTAACAAATCAAGAATTTCGTAAGATTTCATATCAACCGCTTCATAACGCTAGGATAAAAGGACTATTTTTCACTTTGCTGCCATGTGAGTTCAAGTAGAAAAACAATACGATTTGGTAAAATATAATGTTTACGTCTCACGTTTTGTATTATGTCAAATGAGAATGTCAACACAGGAGACTGAGCAATCTTTCGTATATAAACAGAGACAATCAGAACACGACGTTGGTTATTTAAAGCAACTTCAACGTCATTAGACGAAATGAATATATTACTATGTTTTTTTTTGACTAATCGAAAATAACACAAGGTTTTTAGTCGAGCTTTCATTCAAAGTTTTGTATAAGACATAAAGCACATACGCTTTCATAGTACAAGGGTCACCAAAGTCAGCTTGCAGATCTCAAAATTAAGTGTCAGTCAAATGTCATGAATTTACAATTAGAATGATATAGTAAAAATTATTTTTCATATGACGTAGTATCAAAAGATCACAATTTCATTTGTTAACCTTGGAATTAAAAGTTCTCTTAAGAGTGTCTTTTACAAAAACAGCATTATGGACCACTCTTTGTTTCAGGTAAAAGATAAGAAGATTCCATTCTATAGCGTATTCGAATGTTGGAGATATGTCTCTAATTTAAAACGATTGATGTGATGCGGAAAATTTCAAAATAAGAATGAGAATCATGAAATTTTAAATTGAGTCATTTTCTCTTCATATAAGACAATCTTGGTAAGCTAGCAGTGCTTTATGGAAGTATGTAAACCACAAGAAAAATCATCTAATATTATAAGCACTGACAGTACCTATTCAACAGGGCATTATTCTAATAGTAGGTAGTAATAAAAAACAAGATACGTTGACATGTTTTCTAAGTAAAGTTGTTAAGGAAAAATATTACCGAACCTTACATTTACGACACGCCGAATTTTCTAGGTTCTTTAGCTTGTGTTAAATCTTTTCAGTGTGTTTTAAGCATTGCCATTACATGATTGAAAAAAAAAACGGTGTTTGATAAGACGCTCATAATATATCTCTTCAAATGTTTTTCCTATGATTTTTTTTTTTCGCGATATTTCCATAATTTTTCCATTAACATGAATAATAAATGACCTTGTTAAAATATAAAAACGCTTTCTCTTCCATTCCATTTTAAAGTAGTCCTTTCAAACGCCTCAGAGATCGCATCCCAGCTTATTCTTTTGAACAATACGAAACTTTTTTTGCGCACAAACAATACGTATCGTGGTGCCCACGACACACAGATTCCATTTGTTTATTTAAGTCAAGTGTTGTTGCGTTTTTGATAAAAGAAAGGACATATCATTTAACGGAACGCGGATTTCTGAGTTGTCTGAAAAAGTTAATCTTCCAGACTTTTTTCAGTATTTTGTTTAATCGATGTGTGATAAAAGAAAATGTTTTCTGGTCAACTTTTCACAAAAAAAAAGGTTTATTTGACAAGTTTCTCCAATATTGGGAAACATGGCAAATGTTATGTCACTATTAACGGGAATTCGCATACACATGATGACAAAACGTAATGTGTAAGTCATACTAAATCACTTAAAGTTTGCATTGGTATTTCCACTTGGTGAAAAATAAATGTTTTACAGTGTAAAATTATGAAAATAGACAATTGAAAAAATGACATTCCAATCGCTGTGATATGAACTTATTGCTATGATTATCTAAGGTTACACATAATACAAATGGGATTTCAATGATTAACATTTGCTTTTACGCAAACAAACTTTCTACTATTTTTTCATTACGGAAAAAACAAATACAACAATTTATAAGCTTTTTTCTTTAAAAAATTAAAATAAATTCAAAAAAAAACTCTTGTAAATATAAGGAAGACACGTTGAGTCGAAAGATTTTCTTTACATTTGTGGAGAAAGCAATATATAATATGGTGTTACAAACACGCGCACGTTCTACTCTGTTACCACATGGTTTTATTTTCCGAAATAGACCATTTCTAGAGATCTTACCCTGTTTTTAAAGTTCCAGATAAATATGAATTCTACGGTATTTGAAAAAGAGATTAAATGTTGACGAGACACACGTATGTATACTAAGTTTGATTTAATAGAAACTTTTCTGTATTAGTTTGTAATGATTTTTACTTTAAAGATATAAATTTAATACAGTAGCGGATAAATTACGGTTTTGTTTTTTGAAAATTAAAAAAGTATTGTGATTCTAAGTGATTTTTTAAATTCATCCGACGGCGGAACTACGATTCAGCCAATTTCGTTAACTAACAAGCACCGTGACAACAACATTTGGAATTGATTGGGGGTATTGAGTCACTCTTTTGTGATACGTTTATTTTAGGTTTATAATTTTTTTTTTTCTTTCAAGTTTTTACCTGTTAAAAACCTTTGTAGGGGATAAGAAAAAAACAGTATTAAATAAAACAAAAGAATTCTCGTTAGTGTGAATCAAAGAAAATGAGTGAAAAAAACGCTTCAGAAAATGGTGTAGAAAAACGTTATGAAATGAATTCTTTTCCTCACAGAATAACAGATCATCTTATTTTGGACACAAATGGCAAAAAGGGGGCGTCCATTTCGATTAAACCAGTTCATCATGCTACTGATAAGAGAGAGTCATCTGGTTTACGCTACGCATACAATTTGGAAGGCCATGCCCAAAACGGTACACATGGTGCAATACAATTCGATTACATGAACGAGAATCGGGAAGCAGACCAGCTGGACTCGGAAACTATACCGCAAATGAATGCCCCCTACTTTCATGGGATGAATACAGTAGTGGAAACGGAGCGTGTTCCGCTTCCAGTTGAATCCAAAGGATTTGTGCACATTTCGAATCGAGAAGATAAACGATGGAAGGAAAAGTTAATGGACAATTACAATGCAGAAATGGAAAAAAATGAAAATACAATGGAAGATTTAACATTAAATCAAATCAACGCACCATACACGGAGTATGTAACAGAAGATGCTTTTCAAAAAATTCATAGTGAATTCAAAGGGGAGAATGGGAAATTTTTAGCAATGACAGCGTACGGGGCAGTTCCTTTACCAGAGGAAATGATGAAAAAAATTCCCGAAAAATTTGTGATCAAACCCATTATTGAAGTAAAAATAATTTAACAGTAAATATCAAAAATTTATTGATTTTTTTTTGTAGGAGCGCGAAGTGTTTGTGAACAAACAAGAGGCCATAACGCGTGTTTCTGAAAAAGAATTTACTCAATACACGCATAAATTTTCTGATATTGATAAAATAATTTACGTTGATAAAATAAAGCCTATTGATGACGTGACTATCGTTGAAGTTCCTTTTTTTAAATACAAACCAATTGTTGAAGAAAAAATTGTTGAAGTTCCCTGCGTAAGATTTCGATGTTTTACAACTGGCATCAATTCTCATTGTTTTTTTTTGTGAATGATTTCTTGAAAGAATAAACTAATTTTTTTCTTTTTATTTGTCAATTGTTAGGGAATTAAATATGTTGAAGTTCCTATTGAGATACCATGTCGAATTCCACCTCGTATAGTCCCTGTTGGTAAAGAGCATTTTGTGGAACGAATTATTGAAGCTTCCAAGCCTGTTGTACAAGAGAAAATTGTTGAGGTTCAAGAAGTTGTACACAAAAAAGTACGGATATTTTGATGTATTAAAAAAGGATTATCCAATATGTTTTTAAACATTATTTTATCGTTTTGTAATTGTTAACGTTTTAGGTTCCCAAAGTTGTTATAAAGGAAATTCCGTATATTGTTCCACGTTATGTCGAAAAAATTATTGAAGTCCCTTATAAACTTGAAAATCAACTCCAAAATGTTCAGGTTATTTTTGTTATTTTTCAATCTTTGGCATATATTAAATAATTTTTAGGGAGTTCAAATGACCAGGATACCAACGCCTCCACCTTTACCCATTCCGATTCCTGAGAATTTTAAAAGTCAATTTGCAAACGACTATTATCAAACGACTGAAAAACCATTAGATGATAAAATAGAGGTAAATTATGTGCTGTGTGCAAGACAAGGATGCAGAATCTATTAAAGAAACATTACTCACTGTTGGTTTTCTTTGTCGCAAGACACCGTACGGTACTGTTGAAAACAATACCTTTATTCCCAACTCAACCTACGATAATTCTAAATCTTCTTTACCCAAAACATTTTATTTACCCCAGCATATCAAACATATAAAACTTCCATATGAAGCTGAAATTAATGTTTCTGTTGTGTACGTTGAGAACGTTACATGCTTTAGAATATAGTTTTTTGTTTCCTTTGTTGCAAACCTTTCATTTCAATGATTTTTTTAGAGAGAATTCTGAGATTCCTGCTGATGCGCCTATTATAAATGTTGATCGTCAGAATTCTTGCCGTTACGACGCATCACCAATGGTATTGTCAACCTTAAATTAAAGAACAGAGCTCAACTCATATTTTGTAGCATGGGATGATTGGAGAGGGAACCGAGGAGACAAACCATAAGGAATTGCTTCCTAGTGCATTAAATCCTGTGATCGAACACACGAATCCACAAATGAGGGCTGTCGAATTTCGAATGAAACAATCAGAACCTGAAGTACTGACGCAAGGGGGAGTAGTTGGATATTCAAGTTTTGAAAATTCAATTAAATAAGTGTTCAGGAATTAGAAAGAATACATTGTGACAAGAAACTAGTCAGCGTGTAAAATGAATGTTTAAATTTATTCTTTCAAGGTTAAAATTATCTTTTTGATAAATTTCACCAGCACTTCAATTTTGTACACAGGTCAAAGATTGATGTCAAACATTCATAAAGAGTAAATAAAGAATGCAATGTTACAGAACACAGACAAGTTATTTTGTCTTCGACAGTGATGCATTTGGAAATGGTACATTTTAAATTGTTGTTCCCAAATAATGAATGAAATAGTAGTCATCACAATGAACAGAAGCGCTTCTACGAGTTCGAGTTAATTTATTTCGAACATGCATGTCTACGCAAATTTAATGATGTTAATAATATTTTGGGGTAACTAATGACGCATATTTATATCTTTTGGTTTTATTCGTTATTGCTTTGCATTTTTTTTTTAATTAAAAAAAAACTACAAATTAAAGAATTAGTCACTGTGATAAATAGAATTAAAAAAAATTACGTTTTTAATTTGTTGAAAAAATAAGAATGTTAATGTGTTTTGAAAATTTTTTACACCACGAATTTTCGTTTTAATAAAAAGAATTAATTTTTAACATCACGTGTTGAGGTAAGTTCAAGTTGCAAAACATTCTTGGCATGTACTTGATAAAATGATACGGTATGTTAATTTTTCTTCGATACAAAAGGTGTTTAGAAATTTATGTTGAATTTTTCGTTTGCAAATAAAAGAACAAGACAGCAGATCACAACCTAAGTTATGCATCTGACTTTTTAAATGAAAAATTAGGAAATCGCCGCTTGTCGCCAATATTTTTATGTAAAATAAAGATAGTAAAATTTTGAGATTGGATTAAGTTGTGCGTTAGATTGTAGTTAGGTTTAGTGTGCCAGAAATTCCATGATGAAATAAGGCAAGATACCTGACATTGTAGCAAGTGAGGATAAGGAATGCTAAAAACTTGATGGGTGGTAGTCGATTGAATTATATTTTATATTTGAAAAGAAAAGGAACAACGAAATAATTATTTTATTTTATATACAAAAAAAGGTATTGATTACAAAACTTTAAATTTCAATGGTCAACGCTGATGACACTTTAGAAAAGAAATCTATTGATAGAAGAAAAAGAGAAGCATCAGTATCTCATGAAGAAAATGAAAATAAATGTTATAATGGTGAAGTGAATTCTAAGGAAGCAATAGTAGGCCAATTCAAAAAATCGAAGGATAAAAAGAGACAGTCAACTAATGTGGCATTAGATGATAAAACTCACTCAACGCATTCTTCTGTAGATTCTTATGGAGAGATGGGGAACTCCAAAAGAAGCAAAAGAAAAAATGAGCATGACTTAATAGAAAACAATCCTCATAAATCACGAAAACATCACACATCTCGTTACAGAAATGATTCAATCGAAAGTCGTGGGACGTGGCATAAGCATCATTGTCGTCGATCTAGAGGCAGAGAGTCTTCTGTGTCTCATCCTAAGAAATCTAGTAAAACTGATTTAAGCAAAGAATTGTCAGATACGACGGAAGACAATTATGTCAAAACTAGACAGCGCACTCGGCATAGCCATCATTATAAACGTTTTTCGGATGATGAAGATGACGATGGAAAACGTAACAAATCATCTCAACGACATTCTTCACGGAGAGAGCATAGACATCGTCATAGTAGCTCAGAAACTTATCGGCGTAGTGTCTCAAAAGTTCGTCATAAAACTCACGCAACAAAACAACATTCTAGTCGGTCTTATCGAGATCGCTCAAACAGTGTCCAAAAAAATCATAAGAGAATTCAATCTGATGAAAGTATGTTCCGTTCGAGAAGCCGTTCGTATAATCGTAAACCTTTTAGTAAAGATACAGAACAAACGAAAGATTTTAAGAAGAAAGAAAGAAGTCAGTCAAAGGAAGCTGTGAAACCCGTTGCGAAACCCGTCAAAAAATCAAAATGGGATGTTTCTGTAGCTGAAATGAGTGATATTGATGGGAAAATCGGTTTGGTAAGTACAACGGTTCTTTTGACCTGGTTTTTTTTTTTAGTTGACCTTATCAATAAAGAAACATAATATACTGCGATTTTCATGTTGTCTAATTCAATATGTGCAGTTAGCAGTGGATCCTGGACGTCGTTTACATATTGGAAATTTACCGTCAGGTTGTTTTTTTTCTTTATTTTTTTCAAAACGTAAATTTTTAATAAGATTTGTACGTCTCAACAGACACTGTGGACGTTTCCCTAGTTCAATTTTTAAATGGAGCGCTTTTGGCAGCCGCAGGTGTTGATTTTACGACAGCCGCTTTAACCGGTTTTTTTCCCGTGTCACGTGTTCAGGTAATTCCTCAATACAAAAAGCATGTAATGGTCCTATGTGTTCTTTGTATTCTTTCTCTAGTTAGTTGCACAACAAAACTATGCGCTTATCGATTTACGTACTGTGGCTGATGTTAATTGTTCTTTACAACTTAACGGTGAGTATTTTTTTTTGACTCTCAAATTGAGCACTGTCTATTCAAAAAAAAAATTACACTAGGGATTCAATTTAATGGCCAAGCTTTAAAAATATCGCGGTTAAGTGACGTTGTTCTACCTCCACCACCGGAAAAACCGCGTGGGTTTGAGTAAGAACATAAGCTGAAAGTCGTTAGATCAAGAAGAATTCATTTGGTTTTGTATCCTTGTCTGTTTTATCAAGTCATATTCCTGGAACCTCCAAGACGGGCATGGATGTCAAGGTCTACGTTACCGATTTACCAGTGACAGTAACAGATGATGAGGTAAATTTGGAATGCAACCACTGCTTTTCGTTCTTGTCCAATTTCGGTTTCATATCTTATCTAGTTACGAATCATATGCTCCCGCTATGGTGTTGTACGTTCCGCTGCTCTTATGAAAGACCTGAAAACAGGTCAATCGATGGGTTGTGGTGTTATTGAATTTGATACGGCTGCCAATGCTAATGCTGCTGTTAAGGTAACCATGATGAAAATCTATTTTTTTGCACTCTAATTAATTTTTCAAAGGCATTAGATAGAAAACCGATGGGATTTAAAATTCCAAGATTTCATAAAGGGTTAATGTTACCAGGACTATCACGTTTGACCGACAAAGGGGAGCGCGTGACACATACGTCATCTATTGTTACCGAACTTCCAACGTCTGTGACGTATAAAATTTTCAGCAATGCTTTGATCGGTTCACAGGTAATTGATCCTGTACACTACCTAGATTAAGAAAATAAATCTCTTGTTTTCTTAAAGGTTAAGGCGGCTCGTCAAGAAGGTGCGAAGCCAAGTATGGTGGTTCAACTTTTAAATGCAGTGTTTCCCGAAGATCTAGTATGTTTTGATATCTCAACCATTTTCAACCATCACTCGTGCATTCTTACGTTTATTACAATTAACAGATCAAGGATGAAGACTATAATTCTATTATGGAAGATATGAAAAATGAAGCGTCTCAGTATGGAACGTTAGTGAATGTTGTCATTCCACGACCTCCTGAAGATTTATCATTCAGACCTGGAGTGGGGAAGGTAAAGTGCACGCAAAGAATCCTTTTCTTTTCAATATAACAGACTACTGCTTTTTCTTTTTCAAAGGTTTTTCTACATTTTTCCGACATTACAGCAGCCAGAAAAGCCCAGGCTGAATTGAATGGAAGACGGTATGAGCAGAGACGGACGATTTGTGCTGCCTTTTATAATTTGGAACGATTTTTGGACGGGAAGTATACATTGGTATAGCTTCACTTTTATTAAAACATTGTTTTTTTCCTTTATTATTTAAAAACATACCTACATTCTTTACTGTATTGATCAGAACATTTATAAATGAAAGGAGTCAAACACTGTCATTGTAATATTTGAAATTTTTAAAGCGCAAGTTCTAATCCTAGCATACTAAAGCAATAAAATAAAACTTTTGAAACGACAGTTGTTTTTCAACCAAACTACCACTTTTTTTCATGCGTTTCCAGTATTTCTTTCTATCCAATAGGGAGTTCACAGAGACTTATTGTTTTATGATTTTTATACAAGGCAGATAAAGAAGATCTTAAAGTGGGTAAGCTGTCCTGGATGTGTACAACACACAGTTCTCATTGTGAGCTTGCTTGTTTTCAAAATTACAAACGCAAACAAGACTTTAATCTTACTGTAATTGTTTTAAATCTAAATAAAACTTATTCAGGAAACAAAAACTTGTTTTTTTTAAAGAAAAGGAGACTACACACTTAAAAAAATAAATTGTAGTTGTTCTTCCTGTAATGTGTTCTGACAAAAAAGTGTTCCAATTTGATCTCATTGGTTTGTTAATAATCTTACTGGGGTTTACTTTTAGAATGCAACAACAAAATATTGAAAAAAAAACATTTATTTTTATAGAACAAAAAACTCTTTTTTATACTAAGAGGGTCAATAATCATCTTTCAAAAACATACCAGTAACAAATCGATACAGTCTTTTGTAGTGTACATTCGACTGGTTTAACCACTATTTTAGTGCAGTTGGGGATAAATCACCCATTTGATAATAATAAATTATTCAACAATGCTTTGACACATTACAATGTTTTTCGAAAAAACTTTAAGAAAAAGAAAAACAACTTCCTATTACCTTAAAACGTCCGTAAAACAAAGAACTCATTCCTTTAAATAGTGACGTTAAAAGTTATAGTAGACATTAATAATTTGTTTCAATTTTTCAAAAAATTTTGTTACGTTATTTCTTTCCGATATAACGTGATATCATGTCGTTTGAAATACCTTCTTTCTTCTTCATCCACCAAAACAATATTTAAGTAATATTTAACGGAATAACGATTTTGTATATTATTGTACGTTGGAGTTAAATCATAACAGCAAAGATATAAGCGAACGGGTATACATTCTACTGGAAAGAAAAATAAAGGGAGTTTAAAAAAAAAAAAAAAATCTTTACATTTAAGTGGTGAACCATCCATAACTTCAAATTTTCCAATAATATCTGTAGTTGTATACTGCTGATAAGATCCCTTTACAGTTTCTGTTTTAACAATGTGGATTTCCATATACTTTAATTTAATTCGGACAAGTAAAAAATTAATTTTGCCTCGAACCACATCCTTTAAATGATAGTAAAGCTTATCATACTCAAATTCTATATGTAGACAACCTTCAATTCCAACCTTTTGCAAAACAAACTTATTATTATAGAGACTGCTTGGTCAATTGAAATGCTCACATAGATAAACTTTTCTTTTTTTTCAATCATTTACCTCCATTTTTACTTTTTCAGATTCGGGAACAATTTGAACCGGATTTTGAACAATAAGATCTACTTCTTTCATCAACGTTGAACCGTATTTTTGAACCACACATAATCGAACAAAGTATCTAATAAATAAAACACGATTTTAAGACAAACAAATGTTAAAAGAACATTTTCTTGCTTTACCTCACAGAAACATTGACGCCCCAGTATGTTTCATATTCTTTTTCTACTCCTTGAAGTTTCCAGTGATAGGTTTTAGATTCATATAAACAACCTTGAAGAAAAGCAACAGTGCAAAAACAATGATGATCTTTCCCATTTAAAAAGAATTTTTATTATGTACCAGGAGAGTCAAGATCTTTGAAAATAGCAAAAAAACAGTAAGGCACATTGGTGTCTTTATACACATCTAGATTTAAAATTTTAGTGCTTTATCATACAGTTAGATAAAACATACTCAATTGGCCTATCAGCTCAACACGAATTCCGTAATGCTCTAATTTACGGGCTGGGCTTATATTTATAACTGCTGTACCACTAACATCTTCATAATTCTTGAAAGAGAAAAAGATTCCAGACAAATGATATGTAGATGAATACTAAACATTCATATATTAAAACTGACGGAATCATACATTAAAAATGAGCGCCGTTTTTCTCTTTTCTTGTCGTTTCTCCAACGCATTGACTATACCACACTGACGATTGTTTTCGCGATCAAGAATTAAATCAATAGTACATCCGCTGGAAAAAATAGCTGAAAGCTTCGTTAAAGCATAAAACCCTTGTTTTTATTAAAACAAAGAACTTTACCATAATTCAAAAAAATTTTAATGTGTTGTTTTTATTCAAATTATACATCCAGAGCACTAATCGTGCCAATAAATAACCAAACAAAAAACAGATTTAACGTATTCTTTTTGTTCTGTGAAAATTACCAGTCTAACATACAGTCTGTGTGTTTTAAAAAAGGTTTAATTGTTGTTTAAATAAAATCATCTGAAAGGGTAAGTAGTACAAACATGTTTTACAATTTTTTCTTTTTTTTTGTATTGCTATAGTCCTAGACTTTCAAAAAAAAATTTGCGAACTTTTTTCTAAAGTTTCATAAAAAAGTATACTCGAGGATTATTTTTGAAAATTGAGTAGAATACATCTGCGTTTTCAAAACTGTAGGGATAGGTTTTACAAGCATCAGTAGTTTTGCCAAAATTCACGTCGTATTATAACAAAAGCTTTTATTATTTGAAAATGAGCTGTATAAAAAGGTTGTGTACGGGTTATTTTCATTTTTTGAATTCATCACAATTACGTCTAAGAATGTTATTTCATGTGTCCACGCAATACGTGGAAAATGTCACAAAGCGGAGTGACAAGAAAAAAACAAAGAATGTTGCTGACTCTAATTGTGCTGATGGTGAAATACCAGAAGAATTTGGGTTTTTTTATGAAGGTAAGGCTTTGAACAATTGTATTTTTCATGTATTTTTGGACGCCATTCACAGGACTTGAGCCTACCCGGTATGGTGATTGGTGTCATGGTACCCGAGTTACAGATTTTTAATTAAAAAAAGAAATAATTAAAAGATTAAACACAATTGACTGAAACATTACCAATCGAACGTAGAATTTTTTTTTCGATTTTAAAAGTATCTTGAAAGTATATATTGTTTAGATGTGATTTGTTTCAATGACGTTTTGGGGTCATGTCTGTTATAAGAAAAAAAACCTTTTCTTTTAATTAATTATTTTTTTTTTTCAACAAGAAAAAACACAACATTTCCAAAGGACCTAAATCAAACTTTATTGCAGAACAGTTGAAACAGTGAAGAGATGCGTATTGAAATTTAGCGACCACAAAAATAATGCAGAGATCGATATTATGAATTTTTTTTCGAATTTTTTTCACTAAAGGTTTTGAGTGCATTAAGTTTAAGTTTGTGTTGAATATCAATGATAAGGTTGCATTGTCCTATTTGGGATGACGTGATTTTTTTAATTCTTTATACAACATCATAAGCAAAAATGGTATTAAGTAAGGTGGAAGGTTGAACTTCTTTTTTTTCCTTGTTCTCCAAAATCAATAATATCAAAAAGGATGAAATGATGGAGTCATTAGAACACGTTCAACCTATAAATGATAAGAAAACGCCACATGAAGGAAAATCACGAGGATGTAAAAGAAGTGATTTTCAATTAAAAAGTTTATTAGGAGAAGGAAGTATTGGAAGAGTTTATCTTTGTTCAAATATTTTCACTCAAAATCAAGTTGCATTAAAGATTATTTCAAAAAAAAAGGTTATGATAAAAAATCTTTTAAAGAATGTTCTTTTGGAAAAAAATATTTTATTATGTTTAAACCCCCATCCTAACTTTGTGTATTTATTATCGTGTTTTCAAGATGACGCTTACCTTTACTTTCAACTTGAATTAGTTATGGGTGGCTCTTTAAGTGATGTATTATTTCATTATCGCATGGATATTCCTGAATTACTTATGTTTTATTGGGTTTGTGATGTTGTCAATATTCTTAGTCATTTACGTCTAAATCATGTCGCTCATAGAGATATTAAGGTAATCAATTCAATTAACAAAAATAACATTTTTGTTAATACCTATTTTTTCTTTTTTTTAATTCAGCCAGATAATCTTTTAATTGATCAATACGGGAGATTAAAATTAATCGATTTTAATAATGCTATTTTTGTTCATGATCAAGATGATTTCAAAGATTTAATCGATGAAAAGCTTGACATACAAGACGCATTAAAACAGGATAGTGCGAATGTTATATATCAATCAACTTGGGACACATCATCCAATAAACATGAACAATTCTTCGGAGCTTTACATTACTTACCTCCTGAAGCTATTATTCATATAGCACCAGAAATTTTTTCTTCTAACGATTTTTTTCAGAAGAAATTCCTACAGTGGAAACAAAATAATATCGAAAAAATTGTTAAAGTGGATAGACCCTATTCCCCTTATGCTATAGATGTTTGGTAGTGTTATAATGCTTGATTGATGAATTGAAATCCATTTATTTGAAGAAAATGTTCTTGTTTGTTTTTTAGGAATTTCGGGTGTGTTTTGTTTGAATTATTTTATGGCTTTCACCCATTTCGTGGATCCACGGATATTGACACTGTATTTAATATATTAAATTATAATATGGTATCTTCGACATTTTCAACAAGGATGAATACAAAATCTAGTGTACGTTATTTTTTCACATTTTCTTTCTGACTAAAAAAAAAATGTATTTTGATTAGTTAAAAAGTCAATTATTATTTGACGTTATTATGGGGATGCTTAAGAAAAACCCTCTTCAACGTTTAGGTGCTTATGACCTTCTAGAACTAAAGGAGCATGCTTTTTTTGTTGGCATTGATTTAAATGTCATTCCTTATTACACACTTCGCCCCACTATTCCTTCGTTAACCACTTTTGTGAACCGTATAGGTGATATCCCCAAGGAGACTCAAATCAATGATTCCCATACCCCTTCCAGTATTTCTAACTTGTTACATGACAAAATATGTTAAAATCAATTTTTTGACTTTCTAGTCAAATTCACTTTTTCTTTTTTTTTTCTCGACATAAGGGAACAAGATGAACGGAGAATTCCGAATGCTTAATTTTCGTGCCCCCACAAAATCTAATTTTTTTTTACCAAAATATGTGCTAAAACAAACATCTAGGCTTCCTACCAATGATTTCTTTTTCCAACATAATGATTTACTTGGATTATCTTTAATAAAGCAAAAGCAATCCAGTTTTTTTTTCTGAACTCCCATCTTTAATAACGTCTTGATTTATCAGCAAAAAAATTTAATAGCAATAGTCTTGATATATATGCAAGAAATCTTACTTGTTGGTATTTTTTATCAATCAAGTCAATATAATATTCTTGTTGTAACCGGCTAATTTTTTTAGAATATTATTTAAAGGAGTGTAACAGTTTCACCTTTAGTTTTACACCAAACATAAATGGTATCACTTGATCGAATCCTTACACAATAACAATCTTAAAATTGTAATAATGAAACACAAAGTGTATGGTGAAGATTTTATGAATTATTATCTTTATACGTGAAGCAACGTTTTGATGATAATTCATTGAAAATACTACGACGTGAAGAACAGTTTTCAATATGAAACATTGTGTGGTAAAGTCATTACTCTTGTTATTTTTGTATTAAAACAACCAAACATCTTCTGTATAGATTAAATGATATGTGATTTTTTTTGGTTGCTTGCCTCAAAATACCATACAACACGCAGGATTTTTTTTTAATCATACGCCTTCAAATGGAAACTCGAGTTGCGACAGTTCTTTAGCCATACGCATGCAGATTGTCATGCTTCATCATACCATTCATTTTGTTTGTAACGAAAAAAAAAAAAAAAACGTATCGTTGCTAAGAACGCAATCAATGTCTTCAAAAAATTGGCGTATCAATTTTTGTTAAACCCTTCAAAATTACGAAAAAAAATGGTGGCGGTCGTGAAGGAAAAGAGTAGCAGTGAGACAAAAATTCCTATATTACCCTCCAGTATACAAAACACTACGCCAACAAAATATAAGCAGCTTGTTAAGTTAAGACACTTGCAATGGAAAACTTTAGCTTCTTACTTAGAATTAGAAATTGATTCTATATTAGCTTTAATACCACCCAATGAGCTCTCTACAAGTTCATCGTGTCAACCAAGTACACGTGAACCGGATGAAAACAACAATTTGGCCGTACCGTTTGACGACAATACGATGACCTGTCAAGCTGGGAATGAAAAAAAAAAAACCTGCATTTTAGATAAAAATCATGCCATTTATGCTTTACGTATTGCTGGAGAATGTCAACGTACACGGTTGTTTTTAGTCTCGCATTCGTTAAAGAAATCTTATGGAAAATCACAAAAAGAGAAACAGTGTCTTCTCTCGAAACTACGCCATTCTCTTCTTGAATTACCTTTATCATTAAAAGGTCTTTTAGGAATTCAAGGTCAAATTTATCTTTCTCAACCTGCTCTCCGTCAAAATCAAATTTATTTAAAAAATCTTGCTTGTTTTAAAGAATGTCAAAAAGAATTTGAAAGTTAGGTTTCTTTAATAATTTTCCTCTGGTGGTTTATTTTTTTTTCAAAACGCGCTTCTTTCTTGCGTGTAAAGGAATTCATAATTTCACTTTTGAAGAAATTCGTTTTGAATACAAAAGCACGAACTGTATGCTACAAAATTAAAAGCGAATATATCACTCTTGTTATCAATTGACGTTAGCTTAAAAGGCTATCTTTTTCCTACCCAGAGTCTATTACGAAAAGCGTAAAGTTACTTCCTTTATTGAACACGTTCGAGCGCATTATCTTATCGTACTCTCTTGAATAATCTAAACAAATAGAAAAAGGTTTGAAAGTTGTATTAAATGGTGCAATATTTTTTTTTTGAAAACGTTGTTTTTGTGTTATCGCGACACTGAGGGTGTCCAATGTCGTTTCAACATCAACAAATCATCTATATTTGTAATTTTATTTTCTCTATATTTTAGCCTGCTGGCACCAATTGCTTTGGATTGAGGCAAACGAAGCAACTATATAACACTGTTACTCAAACGGGGCACCATAAGAGAACCTCATTGTCTTTTGGTTATTTTTCAAGTGTAAACAGTTGTAGTTTTTCGGGGTTTAAGTCAAGCAATCATTTTGTTTAGCTTTCCAACGTTATAAATCCTTTTATTGATGATAATGAGCAGTCTATGACTAACAAACTTATTTGTTTCCATACGAAAAGATTGCTTTCATAAAAAACAATTAAATTCAAATAATGTTGTTGATTTAAATGGGAACAGAACCCGAAGCTATGCACTCATTATATGTACGATTGTTTATAGCGCTTTCTACAGGATATTAAAACGAGAATGATATGGCGTGTTTTTTTTGAAAAAATAAACGAAAACACAATTGTCATGTTTCAAACGCGAATATCTTGTTGCAAAAAAAAAATAACATTTTATTTCGATGACTTTAAAAAAACGTAGCGATTTTGTCCATGCTAAAAGAGTTTGCAAGTTAAAAAAACAACGAGCAAAGATATCTACTTATAATTATTATAAACAACCTACAGTTTAAAAGAGAAATTTTGATCTTCAATCTTGGATAGGGTAGTTTTTGTATTTTATTCCGTCTTGTGTCATTTGGTGGTTTGTGTTTGTTTTATGCCAATTTGACTCACCTAGGATCCTTTTTTATTTTGTCCAAGTGTCCATTATAGTAGTGAGATTTTCAAATATTTTATAGTCGCTCTAGCTGTTAAACGACTAAAGAAAATTTTCTCACTTATGTAATTGTTATGACACACAACAAAGTTTATTAATACAAGAAAGTTTATTTACACAACAATATTTCAGAGGTGTTATAGAACCAGGTATTATTAAAACATTTTTAATAATTTTAGTAATCTGTTATTTTTTATACTAAAAAAAATGTTTTTAAAAATTCAAGATGGAAAATTCTCAAGGTAATAGTAAAAAAAACATTGACTCACTTGATCAATAGCGGTAAATTGGTCTATAATAAGTGTAAGGATTTACTGAAGGGTAAACACCATCATTCGCTGCATACTGTTGATAAAATGTTTGTGGGTAAGGTGACAAAGGAGGAGCGGAAAAACGAAGTTGATTTGCCATTTGTGATTGCGCTAGTGTTTCTGATGGTATCTCTATATTTGGATTCCACACATCGTTTCTTTGATGTTGTTGACCAAAAGACATTGCTTCGTATTGCGAAGGATAATTGTTTTGAAGGCTGTTAAGTAAAAAAAAAAGAATTAAAACTTCATGATTTCCCTATTGTTTTTAAGAAACAATAAAATCAACATACTCTTGCCTATCCTTTAATAAATTACTTAAGCCTCGTGAGTAGAATTTTTGTGCAAATCTTGAGTTATTCTGGATTTCATCAGTTGCATAACTTTGACTATCAAAAACCGAAATTCTCTTTAGCGTAGATAAACTTTTTATAAAACAAAAATTTACTCGGTTTCTTTGTTAATGGGTCCATCATGTTGAGACGGATCATTGTTTACCTGGCAAATAGAAAATAGAACCAAAAATTTATTTAGGTTACTTGAATTTGACTTTCAATAATACAGGTACAAACTAGTAGAGAGGATGAAATGGTGTGAACGAAAAAAATGTTGGTTTAAAGGTTTCGTCAACGACATTATTCATAGACAACGTACGAATTCATTGGGTTGTGAATTGCCTAAATTACTGGCATCTTGTGGAGAGTCATTGTTCGATTGACTTGGATCATGTTTGTCAATATTCAAAACCTTCTGAATCGTGTGAAGTTGTTCTTGTACTGAAAAAAAAAAAAGATGCATAAATGCGTGTCAAATTTTTTCAAAATTTTATAACAAACTTGGCGTTAATTTTTCGTCAAGCAATTGCTTGAGCTTTACACCTAAATCTTGTGTTGTATATTCTTCATCTCTTGCAGACGTTGGAGGTAACTGAAAAGATTTTCTTAAGCATAAAATAATCTCAAAAGTGAATGCATAAAATAATATAAAAATAACATGGAAATAAGCAAGTAACATGAGATGAAAAAAAATCAACGTTGCATTTCTAGTTTATCATTTTGTTTTTAAAAACAACAAATTTTATTTTATGGAAAATTGAAAACATGTACATCTATGGCTCCCTTCATTACATGAATAAGAAAATTCATTTAAATATTTTTTTAAAATAATGGAACAAACAGACGAAAACTAACGACAAATGGTTAACGAAGTTTGATGTCAAAAAAAAAAATAGAAAACTTTTTTTTCATTAAGTTTGCTATACAAAACGTATTTAATAGACAGTTTAATTTTCCAACAATCTAAAATGCCAAAAATTTTTAAGAATTTATAGCTTGAAACTTGTCTTCGGAAGCAAGTTGAAATAATAGTTAAATAATTTTTTTTTTAAAAGCATTCTATAATACTTGAATAATTCTTTTTTTAAAGCATTTTATAATACTGAAAAAAACTAAATTTGTGCTACAAGTACTTGGTGACCGTAACGAGGAGATAACATCGAAGGACCTGCATAGGAAGGTGCTTGGTTCATATACAGCCCAATGTCAAAAATTTTACCTTCACGCCATTCATCAAGCTCGGGTTGATAAAAAAAAGAGTTGTTTAAAATAGTTTCATTATGACCTCCAGTTAACTAAAGGATCAGGGGATGCGTTTTAATAGCACAAGACTTTTTGAAAGCCTACTATGATAGAATCAGGAGTGGAAGCGCACGCAGATTCCATCAAAGGAATATTGAGATTATGCCGATATAACCATTCCTTGCAAAAAAATTGACGTTTTATTAGAAATGAGATGATTCACCTGTTGAATTACGTCAAAGGATTCAACGGATGACAAAATTTTGTTGAGTTGATTAATGCCTCCGAAAACGTATATAGCACCGAGAAAGGTTGAACTTGTTGCAGCGGAACGAATCTATTATGAAAGAAGGATACAAGGAGATGACATATACACGATTCATGATTAATGATGGTGTACCTCACTAAGGCCTCCCGAAAGAGTAACCCACCGGTCTGCTCGTGATTCATACTTTTCAATAGATCGAAGACGTTCTCCTGATGTTCCTCCAATAGCGAAAATAGAATCATCTAATTCATTTTTACATAGGTTTTTTTAAAAAAATGTAGCATTAGCATGTTAACAAAAAATTTACATTACCAACAACGGCTGAACAAGAAGAAGAACGTGGAGTATTTAGGGAAGCGACTTGGCACCAATTTTTCATACGAGGATCATAGGCTTCAACTGTAGATATTCTGTTGGCACCATCAAACCCTCCAATTGTGAAAAATCTTTAAAAAATTAACATGTTGACAATTTAAAAAAAAACTATTTTTGACCTATTTCCTAAAGAGGCACTAGTAGTATTACGTCTTGGAGTGATGAGGCTTGGCCCTACGTTAATCACTATACTCTCTCTTTCAAAACATAACAATGAGTTACCCGAAAACCACGTGTCGCGTAGAATATCATACACTTCAACATCACATAAAGCTTTATACTCTGAGTTTTGCCCTCCAAAAGCGTATATGCTTCCTAGTTGGATTGCAGAAGCGAAATAACGTCGAGCTGGAGTATGAAAAATAAAAAAAATACAGTAGCGAAAAAATTTCTGACGTGTTATTAGAGAATGGCATGGTCTCCATGCATCCTGAGTCTTGTCTAAAATCTCCATAGATGACACAGGTCCATGATGATCGCACCCTCCCAAAGCGAAAACTGAAAAGGTTAAAACTAAAGAGACCGCAGAACTGGTACATACAATTTACCTAGAGGATGACTAAACAGTTTGATTCCATAATAAGCAGTTTCCTGACATAAAGAATGACTTTCGACGGCATCTCTATTATAAAGTTTTTTTGATTTCAAATTCGAGTTTTTTTAATCAAATTTTGTATTGCACCTAACAGCTGGACGACATTGTGGATAACGTAGAAATTGTAAAATACATTTAAAGAGATCACTGTCACGATCTAAAAAAATATTGCCATGACGGTCGCGAGGTACGGGATTAGTATCACTGAGTAATGTTTGAAAAAGAGATTCTGTTCATTAATGTGAAAAAATGACGAGGTGTTGTAAATTTTTTGGCATTACGTGGTTGTTGAGTCAATGTATGTTTGGATGTTTCAAAGACTGTGCCTCCAACGTTAATTTGAATTGTGTTTTCAGCCGCTACGAAATGTCAACAAAATTTCGTGAATCTATGTAACGCGTGTTCACTACATCGTAGTTATATTAACCTAAAACTTGATCCGAAATTTTTTTTTTTTCTTCCTCGAAAAGCGCACGTTCATTTATCAATTTTTGTTTTTCCTTAGAAACCAAAAGGAATCAATTACAATCATATTTACAGAAAATAGCATACCATTGAAATATTTCTTTGAGCAATTTCTTTTTCTTGAGCAATTGCTTGTTTGTCTTCAGCTAAACGTTTCCGTGCTTCTTGTCTTTCCAGTGCCATTTGTTTAATAGATAACGATAAATCATTTTCAACGCGCCGTCTCTCTTCCTAAATTGCTGACTATTTTCATCAGTTTAAACATAGTAATAGTTTTACATGAATACGCATGATTTCTAAGCGTTTTTCAGATAAAAAAGACTCGTAAAGTCTTTTTCTTTCTTCTTGATACTCTTTTTTCTCTTCCAACAAGAGAAATCGTTGATGATTTAGTTCACTTTCCGTAGTTTTTAACCAGTCAAAAAAGATACGTCGCATATCTCCTACCATCATGTCAAATGAGTCTTGCGTGTCTAAAAGTGACTTGACGCAATTTCCTTCGACAGGCACTTTTTCATTCGTTTCATTTGGTATGATGACGCTATTTAATTCATTAGTTCTTGAGACTTTGTCTTTTATAACAGGTGACTCGTTTACTTTGAAAGTCATGAGTAGAAAGACAATGTACGTGTACTTTTGGATATAATTGTCTGTATAATTTTAAATAAGACACTTTGCAAAAGCAATGTCGAATAAGCTGAAAGTACAGATTCATTTTTTTGATAAAAAAGTATAAGATTTTATTTTTATAATTCTCAATTTTCATAATTGAATTTAACAATAAGGAAATATTTTAGGTCAACAAAAACGTTTCCTTTTTTTAAATGACCCTTTGATGTGTGCCCACGAATGATCAACTGTGGGGTTTTAAAAATTTGAAACATACAATACAAAATATTTTTTAGTGTTAACAGTTTTGTTTTCTTTAATATTACATTTTTTTTATCAAAAGGAATGAACGCGCTGTGTCTCGTTTTCCACTGCATGAATGCACTGAGATAAATCATCTGGTGTAGGTGTCCACGTTTCGGCGCTGTACAAACGACAAGAATAATAAAAAAAAAAATGGTATTAAAAAAGAGTTACGTCAGTTGTTTAAGAGTTTCAAGAAGTGTATCGTTTAAATGCTGTTTTGTTTCTTCTAATTGAGAAGGTGTCAAAGTTGGAGCTTTAAGCATAACTCCACTTAAGGATGGGCGGATTCCATGGACGAAAGAACCAAAGATCAAACAAATCCGAACTGTTATCTACTCCATCAGTCGTATAACATTGTAAAAAGTCGACGGTTTGACTTACTACTAAAAGAATTGTTACTGATTCAATACAAGAAGGAATTGCGTTGCTTTCGTTTACAGAAGGTTTCAAAAGACAATGAATAACAATATGATCCTCATCGAATTTGTACGGTTGAAGATTTGTATCATTTAAAGTTAAGGACGTGCGCACACGTGGATCTTGAAACAATGTGTTACTTGAAAAATCTGTAAAAAGACGTTTAACTCTCATGTGAATCGATGGTCGTTAGTCACTTACAAGCAGATTCGGGTCCCCAAAACCCAACCGGATGGTATTTTGAATACAGTATGCGATGTTGTACCATGAGTGCATCGATTTGGCGGCAATGCATAATAACGAAACTTGCTAAAGCTAAGACGTTATCTATACCAACGCCAGGTACAAACGCAGTTAATGGAACACATTCGGTATGAATTGATTTACAATCGTCAAAAATTTTCTGAACTGGGCTTATGTAAGGAAATCCTTTGAGCTAAAAACAAGAAAAAACAAACACATTTTTCTTTAGTTTCTATTTTTCTGTTTTTACTTTCAAATCTTCTTGAATGTGCAACATTGAATAATTCTCAACAAACGAATACAAACGTTGTCGTATGAACCAATCAAAATATAAAGGTCCAAGACCTATAGGTATTTTAGGTTCAGATGCAGCACATAAGAAACGTC
Source organism: Hylaeus volcanicus (assembly GCF_026283585.1). Classification (NCBI taxonomy): domain Eukaryota; kingdom Metazoa; phylum Arthropoda; class Insecta; order Hymenoptera; family Colletidae; genus Hylaeus; species Hylaeus volcanicus. The sequence continues at coordinate 671,977 of NW_026533147.1, read as the reverse complement.
GGTGGAGATAAACAACAGGTGGAAGAGTAGTAGCGCTACAGGGGCGGCATAATTGTTCTGGAAACAATTCTTCAATTTTGTCAGATAATCCAGAATGAATGCGTAATTTAAGTCCTTCCACTAAAACTGTATGAGAAGCACCATTGCGTAAAACCTGTTCTTCGTAACGCCACCACACTTGAACTTTTGGAAGAGGAGGTAAAGCTAAAGCTTGTAGTAATCGATTTTCGGGCTGGTGAACATGAAGTGAATCTTGTTCAATTTCAGCCTCTTCAAGAGCTTCGAACAATTCTTTGCGTTCACGTTCCCATGATTGAAATGTTTTCGTACTACATGTTGATTGTGCAACATTTTCAGAAGATTGAATGGACTTTATAGAAAGATCATCTGTTACCCAATGGTTTAAATATGTGTTCCATAGATTGTAAAAATTCATTGCCTGGTATCTCTCAGGAAGAATTTCTATTTCAATATAATCCAGTTCCACATCATAGAGACGAATACTGGATTGAAATTGTTCAAATTCCAAAAAATCACGTTGAAGCACAATGAGTTGAACCGCTGCCTACAAAAAGAAACACATGAACTTAAACATTATTTAAATTTTTTTTTATTAAAACGAACCTGTCCATTTTCAACATAAGTATTGGAAAAATTGATTTGCATGTTCAATTCCTCTATTTCTTTTTGAGTCTAAATATTCACAAAAACACTCTTCAATTTTCTTTCTTCGCAATGCACATACCTGAAGACATAATTTGTCTAACATTTGAGTATACTCTTGTCGATCCTTTTGGCGTTTAGAAAATCTTTCAACCTGTTTTTTTTCCAATGCCACTGCTTCTTTTAGTTGTTCTTGTAAAGTCTTCTGTGCTTCATGAATTCCATTATCAGGTTCCATCTTCAGTGATGCAGCTTGTACTTTACCAAGCTTTTCCAAAACCAAATCAGCTTGCTGCACAGCTTTCTACAAAACGCCACATAACAATAATATGCTTCAAAGGTACTTAAAGATACACAAATACTGTAAATGTCAGCGTCAAAACTTTAAAATAAGTAAAAAAAGCTAAGTGTGCGTTTATTGAAAGAAAGAATAACGCGTTAAAAACAATTATGATTATTTTTTAAAACGTTATTTTAAAACATCGTTTCAATTGATGTCGAGTTCGTTACTAATAAAAAACAATGGGTTAATATGCATAAGGTTTATGAAATATAGCAACATATCACATAAACATTAAAAAACTCTCTTATTTCGCTCACTCTTATTAAGCAGCAAAACAAGGGCGGAAAGTAGTCGCCTTATGAGGCAATAACATGTAGTAAATGATGTAATATAACATACGTGCAAATCAGTTGCGGTAGCTTGTAGACGCTCCAGCGCCCCAAAATGACTTGGCAGTGCAATGTTTAATTTCCAGTGGCCAAGTGCTAAAACCGCCGCGAGTTCTTCTCGTTCAAAAATATGATCCATGAAAAATGAATAATGCTGAGAGGTTGTATGTGTTACACCTTTGGATGGCATAAGTAAACACTGATAACGAGATAACAGGGTATTTGGAAACGCTTCAATTTCTCGATGTACATGCTCCAATCTTTCTGGCCAAAATTGTACAAGCAACTTTAACACTTCTTCCCAACTTTCAACAGATGCTTTTGTTGTGAAAGTTGAGAGCAGATGCTTAACACCATCTTTAATTATAGACAAGGCAAAATCCTACAAAAACAATATGAGTAGACTAGCAATGAATTACATGAAGGCCTACAGGATCATGGCGCAGATAATCTAAAATGGCGACGAGTTTAACGTTAGTAGATTTGGGTATTTTTTCTGCGCAAAGAGATCGTTTTTCAAGCCAATCAATCAATGCTGCAACATGCTCGGGTGTAAAATTGTCTTCCAAAGATCCGTAATGAAGAGTGAAATTCATTTTTTCACTATTATCATCACCATTAACTGTGCCGTTTATTAAATGCTTTTGAACATAAAGGGTTTCTGATTCGACATGACCTTTGACCACGCTTGGACTCAAATTATTCTCTGTTTCTTGTGTTTTTTGTAATGTTACATCGAACGCTTGCTGAGATAGCTGTTCTAATGTTAAATAAGGTGGAGAAAAATACTGCGAACTCAAAGTAAGCCTTTGAATTGCAAAACAAGTATTCCAATCAACTCCCTTTTCAGGAAAACTGAAAACCTCTTTGTTTTTTACAGACGACGTCGCAGCTTCTTGTAAATTTTTCAAAACTCCTTGATCTGAGTTCACGAAGCTACATGTTCCTTGCGAATTGTTTGTGTGCTCGGATGAAGCAAGAGTTTTAGTAGGTGTCGACAGCGTATGAACAATTTTCGGTAGTAATGTTGCCCGCTTAGAGCTAATTTTTACTTTAGGATCCGACCATTGTTGTTGTTTTAAACTTTTCCTGTTTCCAAACTCCGTGACAGCATTGTTTTCAACTTTTGAAGTATCAGTCGTATTCGATTGTGTTGGTATTTTCGACAAGGAATTTTTGGTAAATATTTTGAATGCCGCCTCGACGGGAACGTTTTTCACTGTAAACTTATTTTCTTCAAAAACATTTTGAAGAGGCAAATCTACTAGACTGGAATCTGTTTTTCGTAATCTATGACTTGAATCGAGCAGTGTTGGTGCTTCGTCAGAAGCTGAATTCCTCTCATATTCTTTATGTTTCATTTGAACATCGTCTTGTATAATAAAAGTGTTAGATGGCCTTTGTATCAAATCCGGTGGCAAAGAAGAATCCAGACTTCGCTTTACGCTAAGCCCACCAACAGACGTAGAAATACGCCGCTGGGTTTCTATAGGTGTTGGAAAAGAAGTTTGTTTAGCTTGACCCGCTATTGAATAATTGTTACTTGGTACTTCCGTTTCAAAATGCGCATCCGACTCATTTTCCAAAGCTGAAATGGAGGCTTTCCTTTTAAAAGATTTTTCGTAAACAGTGCAAACTTGATTCTGCTCAATATCGTAGGAAGTGTAGCTTTCAGGACGCTTCGTATTATCGAAATAACGGATTGAGCGTATTGGAGAATTTTCATGAACTAACGATGAAGTTTGAATAGAATTTTCTTTTTTCTGACGAAGCCCACCAGATACTGTAAAAAATTGCTGATTCGATGAGCTATTTATAGAATTGAATGCCTTGGATTTCACGTCTTCCTCTCCGTCGACTATTAAAATGTTAGAGACATAATGAGAGGGTGTTTCTAAGAATTCCACTGAAATAGGCGGCAAACGATCAGCGGAAGAGAGTGATGCATACGATTGCCGTGTTGCTGTTTTTTGTTTTAATAAATAAGACTTTGAATTTTTTTCTTGTAAGTATTTAATATGAGGTGATGATTCATTAATACTGGTAATCATTGTGCTTTTCCTATGCTGATATTTCTCCTCAGTGAAGCCGCGGTAATTCCATTTTTGCGAAGACCCTATAGCGGTTGAAGAAAGGCGTATTTCTGTGGGATTGAAATCTTGCGGCCTTGGAGTCATACGATCCGCTCCATTCTCAAGTCTCTCCCAAATTCCTCCTTGTGAAACTTTGATGGGCCCTATTGTTCTACGTGCTGTGCGAGGAGTGAAGAGTTGCTGACCATTGAGACTACCACCAGCAACGACTCCTTGTTTTTTCATACACTCAATACTCTTATCACATGTTCGCCTCCTAGAAGCAATTTTAATATGATGTTGTCTTTGAGGATTATTGCAATCGGGCATACTATCAATAGTTGCCTGTGAAACTTTATCACTTTTTGTTTCACTGAGTTTTTTAATATTGAACGACAAAGTACCAAGCGGTTTTAAAACCGGGTCTTTTAACACTGTTTCAGAGTTCGCCGCTTCATGAGTTATATCGGGCGAACTATTCGTTAACTCATTAGAAGAGTCATAGTTGTAAAGTGACGCCAAAGATAAGCGAGGGACCTTAACTGATTCATTTAATAAGGAACCAATTTTTTCAGTATTTCTTAAATTTTCGACAGTATGAAAAGGTGAGTAATTTTTTTGTGATTGTTCTTGCTCCGAAAAAGAACGTTCTTTTGTCACATCGAAAGAAAAGTCTGACATAGATGAAGACTCGGAAGAAGAACTTAATTTTCTTCTTGATGCCAAAGGCGTTAACTCTCTTAGTATTTTATGATTGGACGAACAAGAAGAAAAATTCATTTCATCATCTATATCTGAACGAAACTGTTCTGATTTTTTTGCAATTGTGAAAGAATCAGAAACTGATGAAAAACGGTTGCTGTCTTCTTCATTTGTATGAAAAGGACTGCCAACTACAATAGAGTCTTTTTTTCTCTGTATAGGGGATGTTTTTACATCATATTTTTTCTGCATTAATGGTGCTTTGATGGTATTCTCTATAGGAGTTTCTTTGGGTGGGGAGGGCTGTGCGCTAGATGTACTGTTCAAATCCTGCGCTACTTCGCTTCGCGTTTTTTCCAAACAGACACTTGTAAGTGAATTTTCTTGTACTAAGTCGTTCCGTAGAGGAAGAACCGAATTACCAACATCACTGGTAAGTGAAAGGCGTTCACGAAAACAGTACATTGGCACAGGAGATTGAACAGTAGATAATAAAGATGTCCTTTTGTTTTGACTAGGTGTATTACATGACTGTCGAGTAATATCATCCATACTGAAACACATATACCATATTCTACAGAATTTTTCGTTTTTTTACCTTGGCAGCATCCATGGTGATTCTGAATAAAGTGGAGATTGCACTGTAGCTTCTAAAGTATGCCGTGGTGAAGTGCAACGAGACTCTGTCGTTTGAATCTTTTGTGCTGGTAAAAAAAGACTTTCAAAACATGCGATAGATGTTCTTGTTCGGTTAGGTGATGCATGAGTACTTTGCCTTGAAAAAGAATATTACTGATGGTTTGGCTATACTAATGAAATCAATAAACTAATATGCTAAACTAAAATATTGTTTTGAAGATACTAATGGACGAAGTCTATTAAAGTTTTAGATGTGCTGGGAACCGTGGTATTATTGAGACTGTAACTGTACTAATGGCTTTATTACAATAACGAATCAAGTAGATCTACTTATTGATTGTACCTTTCCTTTGAAATAGAGCAAGGCGAGCTTTGAGAGCTACATGATCCCTGCGGCTTCTCTGATAAAGGACTTAAAGACACCTTTTGAATTCTCGGATTCAGTGCAATCGATTCAACATCACTTTCATTACTATCACAAGACTCTCTGATTGAGAAAAAGTTGTTATGACAAAAGTTTATTCGCAAATAATACCTATGTTTTGATGACGAAAACGTAACAATCTCTTTTTTCTTCGCGAAAGACACACTAGGACGTAAAGATAGTGTACCTGAGACATGCGGGGACTTGGAAACTCGAAGAATGCTTCTTCGAGTACTACCTGATAGTTTTATTTTCAATTTAGAGTATTATAAGTACAAAGACCGTCATTACCGTTTAACGTATGATCTTCATGCGAGCGGGAGTGCGATGAATTACAGACAGGTGTCCCCAATTTACTTTGCTGTGGAATATTTGACGTCTTCGTCAATGTATAGGATGGAGAATCGGTTTGATTGTCGTAAGAGGTTGTAGCCGAATTCAAAGATTTGTTTGGAGAACGATACAGTGATGTAAAAGATGACGTTTCCTTTACATTTAATTCCTTCCTATGCGAACCTTTTGGAGAATCTGTAAGATATTGAAACGGAGATGGTGGTAACGCTGGATAAACAGAGGGCGTTCCGCGCCGCGAGTCCACTTCATTGTCTATCATTTTTAAAAAAAATTAAAATAACTTTTTCTTACTATATAATAATTTCTCACAAAACATAATGAAGATTTTTAAACTGGTGGTACCCAAAAAACGTTTAGTATAACAAAAATGTTGAAATTTTTTTATCACTATCAGAAAAAATTGACAATAGAATCAAAACAAATTTTCGGCATTATAGAACGCTAAATAAAATTCCGCATTGGATATCACAGGTGCTTTCATTAAAAATAGGATCAAGTAAACTTTTTTTTTCTCAATCCAAAGCAACCTCAATAAATTAGACAAAACACATGAAGGTGAAATAAAAAAAAATTATGGTAATTTATTTTAAGAGTAGAAAAGTGAAAAAAACATTTTTTGTTAATGAATTTAAAAGGTATGATAGTGTCGCTCGAAAAAGTCTGTACAAGTAGACACAGAGAAGTTTTTTGTGAAAACGCAAAGATATTGATTTTAGTATTTGATTTAAAAAAACCTCAACTTCAAAATTATTTGTTGAATTAACAAAACTTTTGATCATTTGTCTAAATGACAATCAAAGTTTTAAACAACAGAATTTTTCAGTCAGACGGCTATGAGATAGAAAATGCGAAGAGTGTAGAAATACCTATTGAAAAACCGTTAACATGCGCCATAACTTCTTACACTTGTCCATCGTTGTCTTTTCATGTAGAGAACATGTGTCTGCGTGCTCGTCAATCGAGATTGCAATTACCTCATGGAGTTGTTGAAACGCCAATTTTTATGCCTGTTGGAACTAACGGAACAGTGAAGGGAATGACAAATGAAGATGTAAGAAATGTTGTAGAATAATTCTTTTTAAGAAGAGATTAAATATTATTTTCCTAGTTTCATATGAAACAAAAAGTTAAATTTAGACAAAAATGACATTGCTGCAGTTAGAAAAAATCGGATATCAATTGATTTTGGGAAACACATATCATTTGGGAAACCGTCCTGGAATTTCGGTGTTGCGTCAATTTTCGGGTTTGCATACATTCATGGGATGGAAAAAAAATATTTTAACGGATTCCGGTGGATTTCAAATGGTCAGTCTTTTAAAACTAGCTCAAATCACTGAAGTTGGAGTTGAATTCCTTAGTCCAGTGGACAATTCTAAACAGCTTTTAACACCTGAAATGTCTATGGCTATTCAAGTTAAGTGAAACTCTTGATTTCTTAATTTGAACCTAGTTAACCATTTTTAGAATTGTATTGGTGCTGATATAATGATGGCTTTAGACGATGTCATTCCTGCAACACTGGATGACCACAATAGAGTCAAAGAGGCGACATCCAGAACGACCAGGTGCATTTTAAAAACAATCGCGAAAAATAAAGCGGTTGATCTGAAGTTACCTCCTGCTGTATACTATTTCGATTGTCGTCTCAGGTGGTTAGATCGTTGTATTCAAGGGCATAAACGTCCCTTAGAGCAAAATTTGTTTGCTATAGTTCAAGGTGGTTTAAATGAAACCTTAAGATTACAGTCTCTCCGAGATTTAAAAGAACGAAATTTACCAGGATACGCTATTGGAGGCTTATCTGGGGGAGAGGAAAAAGATAAATTTTGGCGCATTGTAGAGTTAGTGAGTGGATACTTTAATTCTAAACGTTACCGATAGAATGCGCTAATTATTCATGATGTTTCTGGATTATTAGTGTACTCGAAGAGTAGACAGTACAGGTTTACCAGAAAACAAACCTCGCTATCTCATGGGAGTCGGATATCCTTTGGATATGATTGTTTCAGTAGCATTTGGAGTGGATATGTTTGACTGTGTGTATCCAGCTCGAACAGCGCGCTTTGGAACAGCTATAGTGCCAGAAGGAACGCTTCGTTTAAAACAAAATCGCTATGCTTATGACAATCGCGTTTTGCAAAAGGATTGTCCCTGTGCTGCATGTAAAGAGTATACGAGAAGTTACTTACATAAGTCATTAGATAAGGTAGAGATGTCATTGGGGAACTTAGATCTTTTATCTTATTTTTTAACAGAAAGCGTTAGGAATCCGTTTACTAACACTTCACAATATGACATATATGTATCGTTTTTTTCAAGACATACGTCGATCTATTGCCACTAATACTTTTTCTCAATATGTTGTAAAATTTTTGAAAGCCCAATATCATTCAAATCTCATCGTAAAATATTTAGACTGCGATAGTTGTAAAGATAAAGATACAAGTCAAGAGTCTTGTTTAGACGAGGTCGATAGACAGCCCCCTCATTGGGTTCGTTGCGCTTTACAAGTAGCTGGAATAAGCTTAGACAACTTGTACGCTTGGGAATAAAGGGGTGAAATGGAAACTCGCCCCACTTGAAGAAGAAATTATAAATCGGTGACTTTGACACTCTATATGGAACGCATGGGAGAAAATTTTTTTTTAGAGTTTCATGTTTAATTGAATATATTTTTGTGTAGTTGTAAAAAAAACCAAATTTCTAATAAGAGGGTACATGAGCATTGAAATGAACAATGGTATAAGTTTTTAAAAAGAATATTAAAAATTTGAATGCAGTGTAAAGGTGAAAAAGACTGAAACATCAGCAACGTATATTCTGATGGCAGAAGAAAGAGATCAAGAATAAATTTTCTATGATTAACTCGACAACATTAAACGAGTCCTGTACGCCTTTGACAGTGCGTGTTTATAATCTTTATAGCAGTAATGTAGTTGAAAAATGTTTACTTTACGTATATCCATTACGGTTAGAATTATATCAGTGTTATTGTGATTCTAAAGTGACAACATCATCCTCACACTATGATAGCAGTTGTATGTTTACAAAGGGGTATTCAAGCGAGACTTCAAGCCATGTAGAACAAACAGATAAAATGGAGTCACTAAAACTTTATCATTTAACAACATTCACATTTTCTTCATCTCTTCAAATAGTCGAAACCATAGACATGACATCTTTTTCTTCGTCCAAAGCGTTAATCGATGATTACATTAGTAGCAAGAATACAAGTCATGAAGAAACAATGAATACATTGAAGTCTGTTCAGTTAGAAAGCTGTCGCTCCCCTTTGAACACTTGGTGTTTTAATCCTTTAGTCGTTTGTGTTTGTTGTAATGGAGAAGTAAGATAATTTAATTAAATACTGCTAGAGTTTGAAGCGAAATGCTGCATTCAGGTTTTGTTTCTTTGTTATAGCGAAGAACTGGGAAAGTTTCAAATTCGCTATCAATATCAGTGGAATACAGAATCGGCTGAAGTACCTTTAGACAATTCTTCAAATAATAAACCACTGCTTGGTTGTTCTTTTGGTCATGCTAAGAAAGCTGATACTATTTCCATTGAAGCATCGTACCTGAAATTACGTTACGCTTTAGGGCCTTTTACGGTCAGTTTACTACTGTTAAAAGTTATTTTTCAGAAGTATTGGTCGTATTGTGCTATAGATTGAACAAATGACAAATCCAGCTAATGAAAAAAAAGTTTCAAACTCTTTCATAAAGTGTGGATTAACTGTTGCAATTTTACTAAACTCTGAGTGCATGGGGATTTTAGGTCTCATGAACGTGTTTCAGAAAGCATCACAAATGGAAGAAGCTGAACTGTGGGATAGTTTGAAGAAAGACAATCCAAAGCATAATGATTTAAATTTTGAAAATTCTAATGATTTACATATTGATACCAAACCTTTCATTGTTTGCTTAAAAGACCAATTCCATTTTTCGTATTTAATCGATTATTGTTTTTCCGATGCGTATTATGATGCGAGAATCTCATCTAAATCACTTTTATGTTTGCTTGTAAGTTCAGCACCGGTTTCTTCCAATTATGTCCCTTTAGCGTCTGGAAACGTTTACATTCTGATTGTAAGTTTGGACACACACACAAAAACAACAATTCTTTTACGACGTTTTGGCAATTTCCCATCCATGTCATTTAGTATAAAGTCTCTTTGTCTTTCTATACAAGATTATAACATTGGGTCGGTTGAACAGGAAATCTCTTTTTTAAGTAAAATGCCAAAATACCTTTTAATCCTCTCGCCTTATACGTTTATTATTGTACCATTATTTGAGTCCAATGAAACGGTGGACTCGAAAAACGTTCATATCACGGATGCTGTTATAATAACACATTCTAAATGTTTTTATTCAGTCAATCTAGCTGAATTATGTCTTTTTACATCGGATGCACGCTCTTTGGATAATACCAAATTACCGATTCATCGTTTAGTAACAGTGAAAGATTTAATGGAATCGTCTACAACGTTTCCTTCTTATACATCGTGCTGGTTTTTAAATAAGCCCACAGTGGATTGTTCTTTCTTTGAAATTGATTTAAGAGACTATCATTGGATTATTATCAATTCTTTATTGTATTTATTAGTTCCAAGATACAAAGGAGCAGTTTATACAGTTCAATTGGTAGGATACTCAACACATTTACGAGTTCACGATAAAACAGACAAAGAGATTTTTGTTTTTGTTAAAGGTTTTACATCCATCTTCACTTAAATTGTATGGAATCCACATAAAACCTTTTTTGAAAGAAACGTTATATTTCTTTTGTGATTCGCCTCCAGTTCTGTACACTTCCGAATCTCACCACAGTACTTGTATGATTCTTTTACCAGGGCATCCAAACGAAGCAAATCCACCATCACTTTGGAATATTCAATTCGACTACTTTTGGGGTACTCCGCCAAATGAAAATTCAGCAACGGAACAAACAAGGGTCTCCACGAGTACCATTGAATCATTTTTTTGGGGTCATCGACTTCACACAATTGACCCTATCAAAATTTTACCATTACTACGTAAAAGTTGGTCTCCTATATTAAAGTCGAAAAAGGATGCTTCGGTTTTATCCTGTAATACTTTCCTATCTGGATCTCACGGAAATTTAAGAAAAGAAAAACTATCCAGCGGCTCTTTAGGGAGTAATGGCGATCGTCTCATGGAATGTTTCAATGTGTTATCGTGTAATGCTTCTCATGTAAACAGTTTTTTCATGTTCTTTTCTTTTTTAAATAATGTATTTGTTTTTTGATTAGGTTGCTGATAATTTTCCAACTGACAACTATTTTTTTTTTTCTTCGCTTACATCCATGACATTTCAATATTTATGTTTTATTGAACCTTATTTAGGTGCAGTGAAAAACTATTCATGTTTTGTATTCATACGAGTAGTAAAACATATGTGTCCATTTTATTAAAGACAAACGTATGTATTGGTTAGGGGTTCTCAAGGATTCGTGTCTTCTGTCCCAATCTCGCAACGAGAACGATGCCGTCTCATTAGGAATGGTAACAGGTTGTCAAAGCTTTTCGAAACTCGTGGAGATGGCCTTATGTTTTCAATGCCGTCATACACTCTTAGGAAAACATGAAGAAGGGTCTTCCAATGTTTTAAGTTTTGCAAAAACGGCATTACAATTTGAGTTTCCTTTACATATGTGGACTTTTCCAAGCGTTCATGACGTTCGCTTTCCTGTATGTCCTACGCAGTATCCTATATTATCAAATTTTCTAAGCGTTATGAGATGTTTTGTTAAATTTTTTGCGAACAGAGTTCTACAACATCCACTGTACTCGTCATAAGTTCCGATCCGAGTAAAGATATAGGAAGGACACAAGTGTACCTTCTCCACAATTGTATTGATGAACCATCAGTGAATTGTTCCCGTTCACAAGAACCAAACATGTTAGCACAAGTGGAAGAAATAACAGGAGGGTTTGATACCGACATTAATACTATAGGGTGTGGATCTTTGTATTTTGAAAGAGAAAGTGAATTGCGAGATGACAATAATTCAAAGGAATGCTTATGGATTCAAATTACTCCAACAGAAATCCGTTGTTTAGCATGTCAATCACCTTACTCACTTTTACAAAATCCAGTCAACTTATTACACTTAAACGCAGAAGAATGCGATATGACATCTCCTTATTTAGATATTCCGTTAGGTATCAAAGGTTGTATTGTGAAGGAATTTGTTCTTGTTATGACAGAGTCCTTTCACATAAAGATTTGGAAAGCCAATAGCACTGCATATAAGGATCTGTGTAACAATCTTTTAACTACAACATGTTTATTAAATCCGTACACAAATGGAACAAAACATTTAGAATTTATGTTATCCCAACCTCTGGAATGTTTTTATTTAACTTGTTTAGATCAACTTGAACAAAACACAGTACTTAAACATATTCCTAGTGTCACATTAATTTATCTTGTTTTTGTATGTAAAGCCAAACCAAATACAATCTGTATAGTATCCTGTGATACTATGGAAATAGTTTTTCGAACGGAAATAACTCCTTTTCAAAAACATTTGTTAAATACTAACAAAAAAAATGAGGATTTTTTAGTTCCGTTTATGCCTATGACATCGCATGCTACTGCACGTATAGTGAAGGTAGAACTGGTTGCACTCGACAAAGGGGATCTGGGTCCAACTTTGTTAATTTCTTTTCTGAATGGGTGTATTTTTCTTTACCGTAGTCGCGTGATCAATTCTACTAGTTTACACAACACTTCTCATAAAAATTTTCCTTTTACTTTCACTCTTATGGATATAAATAAGATGTCTCCACTTAATTCTTTTAATACTACACAACAAATTCACCAACGCAGTGATACCTGCGACTTTAATAAAATGCTAGAAGACATCAACACCTCCTCAATTTATGATATAGATGACTTTCTGACTCCGCTTGTTTGTAATGTTATGAGCGGAATGTCCCAAAATTTAACCAATGGATCTATTTGGTATTTACGTCTACCTGTTTGTAAGTCTTCTTGATTTTTTTGGGTTTAAAACAAAAGAAAAGTTGTATGTTAGATGATGAAACCATTCAAAAATATAAAACGATGCAAGGCCTCTTTGTTACTCTCACTTCTAACAAGCTGTTTATGCATGAACATAATATGACACAACAAATGTGTTCATTTCAAATGCCAACTCCTTTTTATAAGTACGTTACTACTGGATAACAAGTTTATTAAAATAATTTTTTTTCAGTTCATTACCCCTTGTTAGTTGGCTGTCATTAAATAATAAAAATGAACTTCAATTAAGCTTTATTCATTTCGAAATTAGTACTATGAAAGCTTTCACATTCTCATTAATGGGTCATTCGTTACTAGCGCATGTAATTAATTCTGTAGTGTCACTGTCATTGGTTTTCTTTCCCTTCGTCATAGGTAAAATTAAATATCAAGCGCTGCGGAAGAATTGCTTATGATAAAGTCACAAAACTTCTTGCTTGCTGCGATGTTGGTTTTGAAGAAACCATATCCACTGACTTTTCTTCCAACTCAATTTCACAAAATGTCAACGTCTCATCATTAAAAATTTTCTCCTTAGCACAATTCGGTGAACAATGGGTTCAATGTTCTAAGGAAAACGTACCAGCACTTTTTCCTTGCAGGTAAACGATTTCAAGCCAAAACTTTTGTTTTTCATCTGTTTTTTTTTAGTGAATATCATTTAGCCCAGAATGAGAGATTCTGTTCAATTACCTTCGCATCCATTCAACCAAATGTTTCACTTATAATAGCAGGAACTTGTTTGTATGTTGATAATAATTCCCACTTTGTGTTAGGAAATCTTTATATGTTCGACTGTCCTACCTTTGAAGCAATTGTATCGAATAAAATTGTACAACCATTACTCGTGCGTAAAGTACAATTGTTTCCAGGACCTATTCTCTATGTAGGAACTCTTTCACTTGTGAATTCGTTTCCTTATCTGGTTCATACCGCTGGTCGTAAACTTTTTGTTAATGTAATCACTTTAACACACAATCACTTTTAAAGCTTATTACATTCTTATTCGTTTTTATACATTTCAGAAAATGACTGACAATGGTTTAACAAGTGGATGTTTTTTTGATTGTCCGTGGACCATTCTATCTGTAGCAACTGTCAAATCGTATCTTGCGGTTTCAGATGGGATTTCTGGACTTTATTTTTTAAAGTAAGCAGCTTAAAATGATTTGAAACGTTTCATTTAATGCTCAATCAGATTCCGTTCTCCTGTTTCTTTATCACTACCAACACAATCTCTTTCTCTTTTAGCTTCTTTTCCTGTACCGATATCTAAAAAATACATACTTCAAGGAATTGCTGTAGAATATACAAGCCAACAGCAAGCTTTGTGTAAGACAATAGGGTTTTTTCTTTCTAACCCCATATTTCGCGCCTTGACTGTATAATTTCATTTTTAGATATGATCTCATGCAACAGTGAAGGAACTCTTGATGTTTTGCAGTATTCCACTGAGCAACAACATGCAACATCTCTTCAACGTTCTCCTAATCCTTTTGTCTTTAAAAGAGTGACGGTAAGCTACGAAAACAAACAAACAACTAAATGTTTTATTTTTGCTGAAAATGTAAAGCCTCTTTTAGGGCGTGTGATTTGTTCCCCCATGTTACATGGTCAAGGTCCTCTTGTTCGTTTTCATCGTATTGAGACGGTTCACCCACCTACCATGAGTTGCATAGCGCTCACACTTTATGGTACCATTCGACATATTTCAACTAAAACAACGTCCTTCCACAAACCTCTTGCTCAAGGATGATTTCCATTCCAAAAAAAATTCTTTCATGCCATTGCTGCTGTTACAAATGGTTTTTTCTAAAGCGTTTTTTCTTACTATAATTTCTTCAAGTAAGCACCGAGTTTAAAATTATAAATGTGATGAGTTTTTGTTTGAAACAATCAAGTTGAAACATATTTTTTTTGAAATGTTTTAAAATAAAAAAACATTCATAAACAAAAAAAAAATTTATTACTTAACTTGGCGTTGCATGAAACTTTTTAAATGATTGACAATCAAAAGCTCGTAAACCTATTTCCTCATAAGACGAACGGGAAATCCATGAATGTTCCATGGATGCACTGAGTTGAGCTGAAAAACATACGGTACTAAAAGATCGTTTTTTAAAGAGAGCTTACCATATAAAGACGCTCCACGAAACGCAAGCCATTGACGTTCTGGAGGTGCTAAAAGATAAGTCCTTTTAACAAGGTATTGTCAAAATATGGGCATTGTTTTTTGAAGAAACATACATTAGCTGCGAGTGTGAAGGAATACTAGAACGACTTAGTATATTAAAAGTGTACCACGAACGAATTTCTTGTTCCAATCTTTGCAAAAAAATTGTCAATGTAAGAAAAGGAAACAAAACATGTTAAATTTTGTTACCTTCGAGGGAAACCTGAGAGTAAACCACCCCCTCCACTTAAAACAATACACTTAAGAAGTGGACGACGTAAATCTAAAGGTATTGTCTGAATCACTTCTCCAATCAGATCAGGTAGTACTTCTCCTCCCTAAAGATGTAACGCAATTTTTGTTTTTTTAAAATCAAGTACGCTTTCACTTTCTATGAATGACCTCACAAAAACCTAAGTACTCTTGCGTTGGGTTAAAGAAACGTTCACATTCAGTAAACCGTTCTTCATTTAAAATAATTTGGGTTCTGCAAAAAAAATTTTTAAAATAAAAAAAATTGTATTGTTTTCCTTACGAGTCAGGCAAAATCCATTGTTTCTGAAACATAGATGTTTCTTTAGCTAATTGTAGATCTCGTTTGAAATCAAATGAAACAAAACAAGATTGTCTTTTAATTTTCTCTAACACGTTGTAAGGTGTTTGAACACGTGAATGATTTAGGCATAAACGTTCTTGTAAATATCTGGAAAAGATTTTATTTGGAGTTTGTTACTTTTTTCCTTAAAAATGAACACTCTTACTCCGTAATTGTATGACCACCTTTCATTAGCTTAACACAAGCATTGTCTGCAAAAGATTGCCCTTCAGCCACGCATCCAATACGAGAGGATTCTTGGCCAATATCCACGACCAAACCTGTAAAGATGAATGAAGCATGTTCATTTGTATTAATTCTGTTGTAAAAAATAGAGTACCAGAGACACAACCGACGCCATACAAACTCATTAACAATGGAGAGACGAATTGGCAATGTTTGACATTTTTTGTATAAAATAAATATTCTACTAGCTCTTGTAAAGGGTTTGTCGATGTAGAACAAGGTGACAACAAGGGTAATAAAGTGGAAGAAAAGGAACTCATAGTCACGATCGTACGATCCGTCGATCCATTGTCGTCTTTAATCAAATAACAAAATAGAAACATTTCCTTTTTGTCGTGTCATTCACAGAACTTTTTTTTTACTGTTAACTTGATCGCAAAGACAACGATTGCATGATAAACGGTTCTAATAAAAGATTCGTTCGAACGTCAAAAATAAATCGGAAATGAACTTTCTCTTACTAAGGCTGTGAAGCATTGAATTAAATGATTTTCTAATTGACGCGAATCGACTATACGACCATCCTTAACAATAGGATGTAATTTATAATGATCACGAAACGTAGAGTGCGTTGGTTTTATACAATGACTACCTAGGCTCTTTTCATTTTTCTAATATGGGTGGAATTGAGTATCAAAAGAAAATAATAACTTCACTCAATTTAGCATACATTGATATTTTTTCGTTCATGTATCGAAACACTACTGTAAAAGCAACACAAAAACATAAAAGCTTCTTTCTTTAACTTCACACTTTTACGTATGATTTTTGTATAAGAAAATTTCAGTCAAGGGAATCGTTTCTTGAGAGTACCCTCCTCGAATACATCTAAAGCAGTCAAGTTTGATTTACACACCTTATTTTTAGTCCTGATAACCTACTGTGACCCTATATCCAATATACAAGCGTTTTGCACCATCCGATACAAGTCTTTTTTTAAAAAAAAAAATCTTTTGGTTTCACTCTATAAAAAGTATGCTTTTATCTAGGACACTAAGGAATTGAATAAATTTTTAGCATGTTCTTTCATTAACAAATACTTTTTTTATAATAGTTTTTAACGAAAGCATCCCGCAATACTTTAGTGAAGAAACAATACAAAAAACATGCTAACATTAGCAATCTGTTATTGATTTTTTGTACTAGAGATTTCGTAAATAAAGTATTCACATAAATAACTCCAGTCATGCGAAAAAAAAAATACGATTGTTATGATTTTCATTAGTCGACAAACTACGACAAAAAAAGTTTTTTTTGATGTTTAAAAAAGTTTAAAGAAATCAAATATTCAAAACATATAAAACTTTTCTTTAACAAGAAATACCTCGTAATTTTTTATTATAAAGTATACAAGGTGATAACTTTTCAAAATAAACTATAGGGATAAAAAACAACGAACAGACATAAATGGCCTTTTGTTCTTTTTAACAGTCAGAAAATAAAAAAAGGCAAAACATCTTTTTTTTAAATTGATAATACAAAAGGAATCCAAATGAAAGGTAATGGAATTATTATTGCTGTCTACATTGAACTTTATGACCAGTTTCATCGTTTTCTTCGTCATAAGAGGACTCTCTGGCTTGCGAGCCAGAATGCATATCATCAGTGACTTTGGTAACAAAATGATGCTCCAGATCAGCTGAGTTTTCATCAATTTTGGTCGTTGGGGTGGGTAGTACCTTCTTAAGAGTTGCTTTCAAAGCAGTTCCCTGTAATAACAATTCATTTCCTAATGGCATTTTGACACGGAATTCAATGAGTAAATTGCCTTTTTCGAAAGGATTTTTATAGACAGGAAGACCTTCAGAAGGAATAGCCATTATAGAACCTGGCTCGATTGTTTCTTCAGGATTACTTTTAATAAGTAGTTTTCGTCCATCTAAATGTTGAACGATAAATTTATACCCTGTCAATGCTTCATAAAGTGTGATCGTTTTTTTCATAATTAAATTATTTTGTTGTCGACGAAATACGGGATGATCCTGTAATTGAAGAGTAAACTTAACATCACCGGGAATAGTATCTGGTTTTTCATCCGCTTCACCCGAAAATACAACACGATGACCATCAGGTGCTCCCTTTTCAATAAAAACTTCTAAAACTTTACGTTCTTTGCATGTTCCTACTCCCGAACATTTTTTACATTTATTTTTTTCCGATATGACTTTCCCATTACGGCAACTATGACAAGGAGCTTGTGTTTGTTGAATGACTGGACCAATTTGACGTATTTGTACTTTAACACCAGTTCCATTGCAATTTGAGCAGGTTTCTATGGCGTCTTTTGGACCTCCATGCCCCTCACATACATCACATATAACATCTTTACTTATAGCCATGCGCCTTGATGCACCATTATAAATTTGTTCCAACGTTACTTTAAGAGGAGAATCAATATCTTCTCCTTTTCTTTTACCTTGTGGTCGTCTGGATCTTGAACCTCCAAAGAAAAGATCAAAAATGTCTGAAGGATCAGAGGCACCTGAATTTTCTAACCCTTTTTCTCCATACTGATCGTATAATTTTCTTTTTTCGCTATCACTTAATGCTTCATACGCTCGACAAATTTCTTTAAACATTTCGGGATCACCACCTTTATCAGGATGATGCTTCACCGCTAACTTGCGATAAGCCTTTTTAATCTCGGACTCTGACGCATTTCGATCAACTCCCAAGACCTGATAAAATTTTGTATTGTTAACTTCACGAGAATGTCTTGAAGGCATGTGTGTGTCACCATCTCCAAAAGGAAAACCACCGCTGAAGAACATTGTCTAAAGCAAATCTATACTTTTCAAGAAACCTAAAAGTACTAAAATTCTCTTTACCTGTCTTAAACTGATATGAAATTACTGAAAAATCCTTAAAACTTCTAAAAAGCATATTTTTTATACATTATAAATCATACAAGAAAAAAGCATACCTTTGTAAAGTGTCTATAGGAATAAAAATGTTAGAATGGGTTTTAGATGATATTAGACGAATTGAGGTTTTTGCAACTGGTAAATTTCTGTTTGCACACTTCATAGGGTGTCCCGTAAACACTGTTGGGAGAGACTTTGTGACAGTTTCTAATAGAAACAAGGCACTAATGAAACTGTTTTTAGGCATGTCATCTAATGAGATTACAGCTTTTCCGCAACGAGGAAAGTAAAACTGCTTATCCTCGTAACATCACAAGGAATCTGTTACACCATGTATGTTTAAATGAAATAGTCTTAAAAAAAAATTGCACTTGAACGTCAATAAGTCAATGTCGACGAACATGATTTGTTTATATTGCTTATTCACATGGTAGAAAAAAAATAGTCGCATTAAAATAACGCCACACAAGCAAAAAAATTTTTTACACTTCTCGATTTGAGCGTGTCATCCTTGCGCAGGGGCCATGCTAATCTTCTCTGTATCGTTCCAATTTTAACAAATGGCGACGCCTTTCGGCGTGCCAATGTATTAGTTGACCGTAAACCACCACAGATGAAGATTTGGTCGTTTATGTTTACATGGGTTGCATGTTTAGATGCATGTTATTTAAACAGTGAATAACGATGAATGTTATAATGTTGCTAGAGTTGAACAAAAAGCGCATACATTATTAGGTTACAATAATTTTCAACGTAAGAATGTTAATTTAAATATTCTTTCAAATTTAGTTATGCTATTTCGCACAACGCAAACTAATTTAATAATATGATATCTTAAAATTATAAACGAATGTCGTAACATCAATACATTCATTGTAGATAAAGAAGAATTTCTACGACATATTTTTACTATTCATTATGTCTTTTAGTTGAACTCGGTAATATAGAGGTGAACAAAAGAAGCCGATACTCGCAGAGCGTCACTTAAAGCGTTAGTCGACAAAAAAAGCTTAAATGCTATTCCAAATTTTTAAATAAAGTTTTTCTATAGAAAATAAACACTGAATTCACCATAGTTTTATAGAAGATGTTTTTTTTTTTTTTCATCATTTTTCAATAAGCATATCAAATCTCTTTTCACAAAACAGATTGCTCACAATGTCTCACACATGAATTTATTTGTGGAAGTATATAACCGAGGCAACGAGAAATACGCTATTATTTTCTCAATGGTTCTGCTTTTTGCAATCACGTTTTCATTCAAGCCCTATTGCTGTATGCATTCGAGTTTTCAATCTTGTTTTTTTTTGCTCTTTAGTATGCGGTTATTTCGCATTTTTGTGAAAAGTAACATTACTTTTTTAAATATGTTTTTTTTTTCTTTCAATATACTTGTAGTTTCTTCTGTGTCAATGCTCTTTTTTCTCGCAATTATTCCGATAATATCCCCTGTTTCTTTTTTATCTTTAATACCTATGTATGAATTTATTCTTTTTACGACTTTTCTTTTACTTGTTTCTTCTACCTTTGATTCTCACTATCTTGATACGATACTTCTTCCTGTAATTTTTCTTCTTGGGGTTTATTGACTTTGGCTCTCTGATCTAGCTGACTCTGATTGCTTGTTAATGTGTGTGACGAAAATTGTTTAGCGCGCAATTTTCTTGTTTTCGACATTTCTATTTTATAAGAAAGTAAAACAAGGTCACGAAGTTTTGGCTGCACGTATTCATCTTTTAGAAAGTTCAAAATATTTTTTAGGAAAAGGGAACATGTTTTAACGTCATCCTTGAGAATCAACGTGACAGCAACACCTGAAATTTCACAATGAACCACTAAAAACGCTAAAGTTCTTACCTTTTCGATCAGCTCGACCAATGCTACCAATAAGGCATTTGTATTCATGATGATTAGTTGGACAATTATAATTGACAATGTGAGTTGCATTAGGAAGATCAATTCCTTTTAAAATTCCCTTAGTAGTTAACAAACAACTCACTAATTTGGATTTAAAACTTTGAATGGCCTTAAACAACTAAATAAAGCTTTGCTATTTTTCACTCTCTAGCATACCAAATTTCTCTCACATTGTTCCAGTTTTGAATGAACTTTTTGAAACGACATATTTTTATTACGAGCGTTTAAAAAATCATATAAGGCATCGATTTCATCAATCTTGACACTGATAATACTTTGATAGTTACGCCAATACTGTAATAAAGAAGCCGTCTTTTCTCGTTTTTCTTTGACTGTCTAAAGTTTGCAGAAAACCTATTGAAACTAACAAAAAATAAGCATTGATGTTCTTACGTGAAGAACATAAACAGATTGGGATATATTTTTACTGATGTAGTTTCCACACATCATGGAAACAGAGCAAAAATTTTTTGCAGAAAACGATTTTTGTAATATTTCCATTATAATTTCCTTTATTTGAAGCATTTCTATATGTGAAAAAATTTTAGATCTTGTTGGAACTGAGTTTAAATTAAACCTAACTATTATCAGAGATCCATACGGAAATTTGGCATTTAGGGTGTACGGATATTGAAATGCACTTATACTCTTCAATATATAATAATTTACTTTTAACACTATCACTGAAACATGTTGTCCAAAAAACTCAATTGATGAAAATTGGATCATTACTTGGGGATTCCATCAAAAACAAGAAAAGATACACGGTTCATTCTGAAATCGTGAAAATCTGTTCTCTGTTATATCGATGCCAAATGTATGGACGTTTGTGTTTAGAAAATTAAACCCAAACATACCTTTTTGTTTTTAGTGAACGTACATATCGTAGAAATTTTAAGAAAACTACTCACCACAATATGAACAATCCCTTTTTTCGGATACTGTTGGCGTCTCTCTATATTATTACCCCCATACAATATATAACTACGTAAATTAAACTTTAAAGCATAATGTATCACTATAGATCCAACCTAAAGAGCGTGTGGACTAGATTAAAGGAACAATAGGATGAACCCTTACTTGAATCGCTAGTTCTCTTGTAGGAGTCACAATTAAACCAATAGGGCTATTGATGCAATAGAGACGATCTTGAGAAATGACGTGCAAAATACAAGGAAGAACATAAGCCAATGTTTTTCCAGTTCCTGGTGGAGACTGAACTATTAGATTTCGACCTAGAATAATTAAACGAAATTCCTAACAAAAGTGGACTTTCTCATTATGTTGTAACTAACCTGTCATTAAAAAAGGCCATGTTTGACTTTGAATAGGTGTAGGTAAATTATAACACTCTTCTAATTCTTTTGTGATATCTTCAGGGAACGCTGCCTGTTCAAATGTCAAAACGGGATTTTTATTTTTTTCGCCTAGGTAACAAACAAAAAAAGTAAACAATTTTAGGAAACTATTACAAAAATATCATTTTTCGTTAACGACAATTTATCTTTGTTCTTAATCCAATCAATATAAATCACTAGTACAGATACATCTACTTGAAAAAAAGACAAGGAAAGAATCTTATGGCTTAAATTAATATTTGAGCGAGAGGTGGTTATTCTTTTAACGAATTTTTTTTTTTCATGTAGCATATACCATTCGCACAATCGATAACCAAATTATACTTTTTACGGAATAGGGAGACTTGTTTTTTCTTCATTAATGCCACGGCTGGATGCTCATCATAAATATTTTTAACAATGGTTGGACTGTTTTCAATTGTAGTTTTAAGTAAATGTTCCCTCAAAACCTGAATTTTAGTATCTAAATCAATTTTTTGATCGATACCATAATTTTGATTTGAATCCATTTATCTTTGTAGTACCGACACGTTCCCGAGTCAGTATTCCTTCCTTTTAAGATAAACGAAATATTCTTATGATTTATTGTTTACAATAAGAAAACCGAAAATTTTCTTCTTATCAACTTTTGAAAACAAAAGCAAAAAAAAAAATTCAATTATTTAATACACAAATTGAATAGCAACAATCTTTTGATTCAAATTATTTTTTGATAGCCTGTTTGGTACCATGAAAAATTTTCAGATACTCTTATAATCCATTTATTCACAAATTTCACCTAAACTATGATCTTTTGAAAGATTTGCAACAGTGCGTTTTTTTTTTGGCAGAGTTGCTAGTCGAAATACCCATGTTTCTTATTTATCCTTCAGTAGGAACATATCAAAAAGAATTGTGAGCCGTTAGGTTTTAATGATGAAAGTTATTTTTTTTAATTGTAAAATTGAATAAAAAATCAATTTTCAAGGTACATTCAATATCCAAATTTTTTATTCAATAAAGAATTTATTTTTTTTTTTTAAATTGCTTCTATGATAAAATTTTAGTGTACCTCCAAAATCAGAAAGATTTTTTCTATTATTATTATTATTATTTTGATTTCATGAATTCTTTAAAAAAATGAGATGATCAATGACTTTGTAATCTGATTATGTGAATTTTTTTTTATACAAGCAATTTTTAAAACATTTTTTTCACATGATTCAAAAGGGAAAACATCAACAATGAAGTATGTGTGTGCTGGTGTATTGATGAATTTTTTTTTTAATCAACTCAACCATTTCAGTAGGAGTGAAGAAAGCATGGAAAAAAAATATTTTATTCACGTGACGTATTGCATGGATAAAAATTGTCAATGTACAAGTTAGTGTACTTTTAATTTATTTCTTCGGCGCGCTTACGGGTAAGTCCATTCGATTATTTGAATTAAAGGTCGTTGCAACACACGTCGCTAGATATTTTTCAAATGCCTCACGTAATGTCACTTTAACAAGACAGCACGCTTGAATGATAGGAGCATACACATCTAAAAAACTGGATTTCGCGTAAGAGGATGTGAGGTTAGCGTTACACGGAGTTGACGAAATGAGTGACGAATTAACAGAAGCTTTTGTATCAAAAAAATCAGGAGTTAATTGGATTAAGCTTAAAGTGTCTGTATTAACAGTACAACTTAAATAAGTTGAAAGATCATTGGTGTTTAATCCCGCCTCATCAAATGTTGGGTCTAAAACTAAAGACGAGCCATCTTGTACATTTTTACTTTGAATGCTAGATAAGGCAATCACAGTATATTTTAAAGGAATTTGAGCATGAATTAAAGCAGCTATTGCGGCGTTAATGGAGCAACTTAAAAGTCCTCCATCATCCACCTCGGGTTGAATCACAACTGTAATTGTACAGTCAAGACATGTTTTTAGTTCAATTATAGATTTTAATGTGTTGTACAAACACACTTGCAAATATTTATACTTTGCTGAAATTTTGCTAGAAGCAGGGCGAAACAAAACAGTTAAACTGGCTTGAGGTGTTGTACCACGAGAATCGACAGTATGACCTTCTCGAGGCCCATACACAGCACCTAAAACACTCGTGAAACCCATCTGAAAGCGTGCTGAACCATGGGCATTACATAAAGGTTGAATTTCACAAGAAAGAGGACGTAAAATAAAATTAGATTGACGTCCATCTGGTCGACCACTGACTGGCAATTGGATTCCCCAAGAATCCATTGTTTTTACTTTCGATTCACAACAAGTTAAGTGAATGTTATCAACACACTTGGCCATTTACAGATTCTTTACATTTAAAAGAAACAATCAGAAAAACAATAAAAAATATCACCTTCGGCTTCATTATGACCTGTTATGCTTTTTGGACCAGGAGGGAACATTCCTTTTCATGCATTTCTGTCAAATAACCACTAGGAGTAATTTGTGGTAGAAAAGCTTTGGAAGTAGTATATTTAAAAGATCCCCCTCTTAAAACGACCTTGCAATAATCACTCACCACCGCTTTTGGAAATAGTTGCTTTATAATTTTTTCATTCAAGTGATAACGGGGTATGCCTTTTAACTCAAAAAAATTAATGACATCTTGAACTGAGATCACACTAGCAATGTTTCTAAAAGACTAATGTTCGTTCTTTTAAAAGTTCTTGTGCTACTTGGCTCATCAACAATCTAAATCTCGACTGAAAGGCACAACAAACGAATTGACGTCATGCAGATGGTGTCGCTTTTGTTTCAATATGTTTAATGAATGTCTTTTATTTTCTCAAAAAAAAAATTAAATTAACCAGAACCGCACTCTAGTGATGGTCCACACTATAAAAGAAGGAATTCAATAAAGTACCTTCGCGTATGCTAACACATTTGGCACCCATCACACTCTTAAATACAATTTCAAATCCACCTGATAACACTTACAGTATCACTCACAAGAAAACCTTCTAAATTCACACGACACGCATTGTCACTGAGTTTGTATGCTGGGAAGAGTAAGAGTATCACTGATCATCGCACTTAAGCATACACGCTTGTGACCAAAGTAGTGCGCGGGCTCTAGTGAAAGTGACCAAAGCTTATTTACGACGGTGGCACGTACCAAGAGTTCGTGCTTGATTTTCATGCCTTTTTAAGAGAAGAATACCTTACGCAGTCTCTTCACTATATTTTTCTATTATAATAAAAGCTAGTTTTGTTACAGAGTCTCTTTCTTTAAAGGTCAGGACGCTCGACGGGACATTTAACTTGGCCTGTCACACTGTATACCTTTATTCAAAATGCAGCACCAGAAGACTACTTTTTCCTGCAGCATAAGGTCACGTAAGCAGTTAGCGAGTCGAATGTTCTAAACGACAATAAATAGACATTGAAAGCGCTTGTTTCGTTAGCTTGGAATAGTGATTGCAACTTCGGAAACGAATGAAACACTTTTTGTCAGTAGTTTTTCTTTTTAAAAATATTACGCGTAAATCGATGAGTCGTGAAAGGAAAGTGTTGTAAAGCATTTCAGGTGCGTGTTATTTAATACAAGAGACGATGGAACGAGTGAGACGCTTCTTGTCACGTCCATGCCCAAGCAGCCAGTCGAAGAAAGAGGTCAAACATTCTTTTCACGAAAGGTTTGAAAATACAAGACTTTATTTGTTTGTAGTTTATTTTTTTAATTAACAAAGGGTGAGAAAGACTACATATTTTGACAAATAGGTTTTTTCTTCCCTATTAGGAATACTGAAAACGTTTCATTTTCACGTTTTGTGTGTGAAAAAGTTAGTGGGGTTGACAGATATTTTTGTTTTAAACATGCTCAGTTTTTTTTTGTATGTATAAAAATTTTTAAAGTCGATGATTCAGTTTGTTGAGCAATTATGAGACTCGGATACTGTATGGTGCCTTTTATTGAAAAAAAATGGTTCGCAAATATTTGGATGGGACGTTTCTGTGTTGGAAGGATTACAAATGAATTTTGTAGGAAGTTGAATATTAAGCCATGGACAAGAGTTTTGTATGTTTTTTTCTTGTTTATATTCAAGAAGGGTGGTAACACGAGTGGGGGTGGGTTGGGCTTTTTGTAAAGGGGCGGTTGGATGCGAGCAAAAAGATAAACGATGATCCATTGCAGCTTTTTGAGCTAATAACGCGGCTTTCTGAGCATCATTATTCGCTTGATGTAAAAATTCAGACACAGGAAAAGCTTCTATATGAATTTGTGATGCATCATTGGGTTTCCAGTGAGCGTACCAAACTTTGTCTTCATCAGACCAGTAAATGCCTGGAATAGAATTTTCAACATGTAAGGATGGAATAGAAGATTTTTTGACATGGTGCGTGTCATTGTCATAAGAAGATGCCGTATTGAAATTATTTTCAAAAGATTCATCTGAGCCTGATTTTTCAGATAATGAAGCATTATAATAATTTCCATGATCGTCTTCTACAACATGAGGGACCTTTTGACGTTTAGGAATGCTATGAGGAGTGACATTGCAAGCTTCTCCCTTATCATTTAATGTTTGTTTCATGGGTGGTGGTGTTTTAATATCTTCCACTAAAAGCTGAGAAGAAGAATGATCTTGGGTTGATTTATTTTTATCGGATTTCGTCATTTTGGAAGCGCGACCGGAATCCACTGCTTCTTTTCTTGTTAAAATTGCATGAAGTCGTGCACGATGAAATCCAAGAAGTTTCGGATTAAAATACTTTCGAATTCGTTGATGCGTTTCAGAATCACTCCAATGAGCTACCCAACGTTGATGTGTTGGGTCCCAACAAACACCTTGAAAAGGAGTATTTAAAGCCATAGTGTCAGGTGTTTTTTTCTTAAGTGTTTCCTTGTTTCTTTTTTTCCAAAGCTTGGTATCTGTAGTTTTTCCAAAGTCATCAACTGAACTGATTTTTTTCTTCTGATACGCCATTTGAGATATAAGAGTTTTGTTACCTGGACAATATTTTTCAAATGTTGAAACATCCACATACGGCATATTTTGAAAAACTTCTTTTGACACGGGAAGTAAACATGTAGACTCATCTTTATGAAGTGTTTTCTTCGTGTCTTGTAAAGGTCTAAATAAAGGATGTTTAAATGGACTCTGCTCTTCTTGCAAAGTTTCGTTCAAAATACATGAAGGTTCACTTGTAGCGCGTGGCACATCTTCAGAGTTGATTAAAGTGTGTGTTTTTTTTTTATTGGCTTTTTGTAAAGGATTTGTAGAAAAAAGACTTGTTTCTTTTGGATGAACAAGAGGGTTTTTTGTAAAAGGTTGCTGCGTGTTGGTTTCATGAATTGAAACAATACGCTCATGATGGGAATCAAGTGGACTTGCTAACGCTTTGTTAACTTGAATAGGAGAAGGATGAGTTACTATCGTTTCACATGTTGTTACAGGAAGTGTTTGAAAAATATAGGAAACGTCATTCGAATAAAATCCAGTGTCCTCAGATTTTCTAAGGGTTACAGGCACTGGGCTTTTACATGAATGACGCTCATAAAAAGAATACGATGCTTCTTTGGAAACTTGTTTTAAAACAACAGTTTTTGAAAGATGAGAACAATTCTTTGTATTGTTACGCGCATCAATCGTGGATTCAACGTCATTTTTGTTTACGATGTCATGACGGGGATGTGTTTTTAATTTTTCTTTTTCTAATAAAGAGCGAATTTCCCCAAAAAGCGAAACCAGAGTATCCAAAATTTTATCTGGATCTTTATTTTGCTTTTCATTGGTTTCGCAAGATGGATGAGCGACTTTAGCATTTTTTATGCACACGGGTTGCCCATCGCTCGTATCACTCGAATTTGAGGTTCGGGAAACAGGAGATGCAATAGACACTTTTTTACAACAAGAAATTAATGCTTCAAAATTCAATGATTTCCATAAATACTGATTATCCATAGGTTTATATCCACCTGTGCCGACAAAAACATCTTTTTTAAGTGGTGTTTTTCCTTCGTCTACATCCAATTTTAATGTTTCCGTCAAACATAACTTCTCGGTGCTTAAAAGCGTCGTTGCATTTTTACCAACCGCTGGTTTCATTCCTTGTTCTTCATCGGCCACTAAAGATGTTGTCGAAAAAGAAGTATCTTTTTGATGAGAAGGATCATTTGTTGACGAAAAACGATGTCCTTGTAGGGTCGATCCACACGATTTCTGCTTACGCATTGTATCAAGAAATTCTAGCATTTCCACAAATTTTTTTGCTATACTATTCGTATCAGAATAGGTATGAGAAAAAGGTAAATGTGTGTCGGGTAAGCCGTCTGCATTTTTCGTAGGCAAATATGAGTTTTGTGTCATCGCACTGGATGGATGTAAATGAAAGAACGGATAAAGACACGTATCTTCAAAAGCCGCATAATAAGAAAAAAGATATGCTAAAGAAGGAGATGTTTGAATCGAAAGTTTATGATACAAACTATTCGATAATCCCGTTCCACCAGTATACTCAGACCATTGAGGTGCAATATATTTGAGTAATTTTAATGCTCTCCACATACATAAAACAACGTCGAAAATTATATTAGAAGAAATCGTATTCGGACTATTTTGTAAAGCATGGTATGTTTTTTGAATAAAATCCGGATCAACATTGAAATCCGGTTTTAAATCATGCACGTTGTCTTCTTTTAATGATTCCTTGTCTAGCGGGCATTCCTCAACCGTTTTATCGCTTTCCATGGTGTAGCTAATTTATATAAATAATAAAATCGTTTCGTTAAAATTAAATCGTTTTCCTAGCATTCATTAAAAGAAACAAAAAAAAAATACAGCTATTAATTTTTTTGGAAAACAATTTAGAGTGTTTTCGAAAAATAGATGAAAGTCAATTCAGTCAGCACTTTGATCAATTTTGGATTTTTAGGAAATGACAACTTTTTTATTCAGCTATTTTAATCGACTATAAAAAAATGAGGATGAAATTCAATTCAGTCAGCACTTTGATCAATTTTGGATTTTTATGGAAATACAACTTTTTTATTCAATTATTTTAATTGAATATAAAAAAAAGAGTTGCTTGTACTATAAAAAATGTCTTGTATAGTCTTTATAAAAAATTAATGAAATTGACAAAAATTGTAAAGTATGGTATCTTTTTAAAAGATATTGACCATTGCTATTCCACTTGTTTCAATCAATTGACATGTGACTCTTCGAATCATAAAAAACTATCAAAACGAAAAAACAAAAGAAAAATGACTCCAAGGGAGACTACACCAAAATCTATTAAAACTGAATCGTAAGGATGTTGATTTAATGATAGAAAACCTATTTTGAAATGGAATTACTTCAAAAAAAGCATTTAATTCCCGAAACCTTTGTATATTAAACAAAAAAAAATATTACACAAGTCCATATTTTCTAGTATTAAGGTAGATGTTGGGAAAAAAAAAATCAAGTGAAACGATACAAAAGTATTAAAATTCTATAAAGCGGTTTCAAAATTAAAGAAGCAGCAAGAAAGTCAAAGAAGAATTTAACAGACACACTCAAAAAGAGTATTTAAAAAAAAACATTCAAAAAAATAGATTAATTATATACAAATTTCATTTGACATTTAATTTTTTGGATTAAACGTTTGACACGACACAGATAATAGAGAATGACAACCGTCAAAAACAAAAAATTAAAAAAAAAAAACTTTGCAGCCGTTACGTAGGATTGTCAGTTTAGATTGAAAAAGAATTGCAATAAATGTCAATCGTTGACACTTTAAATTGAGACGTACTTCAACTCAGTTTCATTAAGGTTATTAAACCATTGTCACTGCATTTGTGGTTCAGGCAAACGGACACACGGGCGTGCAGGGT
Organism: Hylaeus volcanicus; assembly: GCF_026283585.1. Classification (NCBI taxonomy): domain Eukaryota; kingdom Metazoa; phylum Arthropoda; class Insecta; order Hymenoptera; family Colletidae; genus Hylaeus; species Hylaeus volcanicus. Next base: position 642,430 of record NW_026533147.1, on the reverse strand, counting down.
GGCACAGTTGCTTAGGAATACTTATGGGTTCTCAATTTATTATCACTAAGAAAATGCAATTCCATTCTTTATTAAAACATTAAAAAAAAGATATGAATGAAATTTTCATAAAATGTCAACATGTTAGAGATTCGTGTCTCTTATTAGTACTTTTTTTTTTCTTTTCGTATGACTCGACAAAAACGCAAAAAAATAAAGAATTGGTTTTTTCAAATTTAACTTGGTAATCTTTTTGTTAACATTTTCCCAAAAGAGTGCATGTAAAAATCCATTCTTTCATTAGAGTAAAAAACATTACACTAATATGTTATCACACTAACAAAGCCACAAGGCAGTAGAACGTCCATGTTAGAGTCTCCATTGCTTGTTATTTTCAACAAGCATGCCAGCAAAAGTTTGCGTGCGGAACTCGAGTCGTTTGGACACTATCGAAATGTTGTAACGGCCCATTCTTCCATTCAGCGTCATCTTCCTAACGCATTTCCGTGTGCGCGTTACATGACATAAAAGGCACTTTCACTTCCGAAGGATTGTTAGGAAGCGACTTTAATCGGTTGAAGGTTTCAACGATTCCACAGTAAGTTTAAAGTTGATGCATGTTGTTTAAGCATCACAATGTGGGTATGGCAACACAATGCCGAATTCCACTGTAAAGAAGAGATAGAAAATGGAATGCTTTCCATTAAAGCGTAAAGTTTTTTTTTTTTTTTACTCTTGTTAAAAAATTAAAGTCGGAATGGGGAACGTATTTTTATGAAAAACGCAGTTTGGCGTTCATTAAGTTACAAATACATGATACTACAAGTACATAGTTTGATTAAGTTTTCGTTTAAGGAGTTTTAAGTGGACACATTAAATAGAAAAACTTGATGCAGTTTTAAATGTTTTTTTTTACGCAGACGAATTTTCGTGACGTTGTGAAAAACAAGTTCACTTTGTTTTCTACGGTGGTGACGTCCTTAATTGGTGGCTTGGTTGACTCGTGAGTCGTGAGAAAGGTTATACCAGTGATTGTAACCTAGTAGAGGGCTAAGTCTTTAGAATACGTATGATACAGATGTGTATTACGCCTCTCGAAGATGAGTGACATGCCGAAACCTGGCATCTTTGTATTTTGAGGGATCATTAGCTCGATAGAAAGAGCTTATTTATTAATGGATTGTTAGAAAGGAGTCAAACAAACTCCTTCTGATAGGAAGTATGTGAAATCTGTTCGTTTCAGTTATTTCAAAAAATGACGCAGATTGTCTTTCTACACAAAACGTGTGAAGAAGATAATTAAGACTTTGCGTCACAACAATTGTGTGGAAACGCTATTAGTAGACTTTTTAAAAGTCCATTATAAATTTGATTAAATTGTGCAAAACTTAGCACATTTGGAAACAATCGTTAGCCTTAGATGGAGATTTTTTTGACACGTTCAATATCATACAATAGTCCATTCTACGTAACATAACACATTGTTAACTTTTACAAAAAATAGTGTTATAAGCTTATTAAAATCATAAAACCTTTGGAGTGGTAAGAAAAAAAAAAATTAATGTTTCCTACCGTAGCATTTAGAAGTTGTGAAGGGTAAAACATGATAAAAGGCTGTTTCAATAGGACCCATTCTAATGGAAAGAAAAGAAAAAAAAAATTGATTGAAATGGAGAAAAACAATAATGTTTGGATTGGTTGGGAAAAAGAAATGACACAATTGGTTGATGGGGCCACGTCTTCCAGTGTGTTTTCCACTTATGATCAGACAATAAAAAAAAATGAAGCGTCGAATGCATTATCTCAAGTGTCATTTAATGTAACGTTCAATTGCGTGTTCTTTCATTAGCAATAAAAAGCTAAAAGTTATAAAAACTATGACCATTTTAGTTTTTTTTGGTAGGAATACTTTACGTACTATGAATCAAGTAAAGCAATTAATAACCCTAACAATCCTTACCTGTGGATTTTACTGCATAGAAACGGGTTACCATAAAATTTGTGTATTGACCAACAATATGTGTTTCAATGATTTGAATTCATCTAAAAATGCGGCTTAGTGTCCTTTTGATAGGTTTTTCGGTTTTGAATGACTTGCTTGTGGACGCCCGAAACCGTAGGGAACAAAATGAACAAGTTTTTTTCAAAACCACGTATCCCTCGTACATTCAAGATAAACAAATTAGTGGCAAACGGCATCATGGAGCGACCCATTGTGATACCAATCTTGTTCTTTGTACTGTGTCTCTTTGTGTTCAAACACAAGACATTGTTGAAACGCTGAAATCTTTGCATGTGAAATGTCCCGTCTTTGGTATTTTATTATTTTTGAACAATATGAAACCTTAGTGTTTTCTTACGCGGTAGGAAAAATAGTCGATTACAACAGTCATTTAGGTACATTTTTGAACGCATGGTTGGACACAAAACAAGAAACTGTATGTTTTTTGTAAAACACAAATCTAATAAGAGTTTCTTTTTGTTTATTCAACTGAAGAATCTTTCTCCTTTTTGGATTGTGATGATTGCTTCTCAATCACAAAAACAAATTGAGGTAGTTCCAAGGTAGCATAAGGTCTTCCGTTTACTTTTCCTTTACAGAAAACTCGTGCGTCCCTCAAAACCCATGAATATCAAGACCAAACATTGAAACCATTTCCAATTCATGAAGCCATTCATTCAGTAGCGACTCTCTTTGTTTAATTAACGTTACAGTCATCCTGATTCTTGCAATAAGCTTTCTCAACTAAGTTTCGTTTTTGTTTTACTTGAAATTTTTTTCACTTTGGCCCAACATTTAATGAGTGTATTTTTTTTTCTTTATCCGTTAAAGCGGCACAATAAAATGGCATTGAGAGAGATTCACACATTTTTCGTGTGGCTTGTTAAAGTGATTTACTATTCTTTCCTTTTAAAACCTTTTTTTTTTGAAATGTAAAAAAAAAAAAAAGTTTGTATACAAAAGACTCCATTTTCAAATCATGAGATATGCTTTAAATACTTTCCAGTAGAGATTTCACGCTGGTGTAAAAGTGAGTTGATGACAATAATAGTTTCTGTGAATCAAAATGAATTCAATAGTATCCATCCATTTAAAAAAAAAAAAATTTTTTTAAATGCAATTTAATAGTCATTTTTACCAGAACGACAACATTTTTTTTTTTGTTTTTTATTGAGATTCATTTGGGTGCATGAACCAAAAAAAACACACCGGTTTTTAGCTCAAATGGTTCATGTGTAGTCTTCTATTGGTGGCGCGTAACGATTCCAATTCTAACCGAAAAAATGTAATTGAACACTCATTTTAAATTTTTCGGTCATATTCAGTTTTTTTTCTAAGTAAAGAATTTCAGTGCATTAACTCTGCTTTTTGTAAACATAGGTAAATCTTTAGCCAAAGGCCCTGATACAATTCAAACGAATTTTAACGCAATCCTCGTGTTGTAATCGTAGTGGTTTATTATAAGCACTTTCAAAATCAAAAACTTCAGTCAAAATTAGTCCGAGTTTTTCAATTCAAACTTTTTGTTTTTTACTTAACTAGTAGTAGTTCTTGAAACAAAACTAAAAATACTGCAAAATCACAATGTATTTAAAAAGTTCATATTCTAACATATCGACGGTGTACTTTGTTAATGTTATTTCAATCTTGACTATAACAAAGTTTTGTTTCATTTCATGAGTCAAAAATTAATAAAAAGAACAGGATTATTGATTAGATCCGAAAATGTCACAAGTCCTATGACTTATTGCCATTTTTGTGTTTTAGTAAGATATGAAACCAAAATTTTCGTTTAAAAAAAAAATGATAAACACTTTTGCTCTCTATACCATCTAAAATTACTTTAAGAATAGCCTATAAAGCTGTATTATGCGCTCTGTAAAATGCCTATTACAGTAACAGACTCGTTACTTGTTCTTTCAGCAGTAGGAAGTGAAGGTGTATGATAAGCTTTCCAAAAAATGCATCATGCTGTAATTTTCACTTTATACATATTTTTAAAACTTGTTTAAAAATGCACACGTTGTATGCAAAACCTTATTAAACATAAAAAAATTTAAAACGGTTCATAGTGGTGAAGAAAATGTCAGATTCTTCAGAACAAAACATAACCAATGTCAATTGGCACAAGTGAAAGTGTTCTAATAAACAACCTTGTGATATACCGGAAAAAAACGATTGAGTTCCTTCACACTAATGATTATAAAATTGTTTAAAATGAATTAGAAATCATATTTCGTTTCAAGCGCCATTGTTATAAGAAAATAAGGATTGGAAAGTGGGTTTAGAGGTAGTTAAAGTCCATTTGAAAGATCTAAACAGATTGAAAGATAGAAGGAACCGGGAGGTTTGAAAACATTATTACCTTGAGCAAATAATAAGTGTATAAATGAGAGACAAAGTGGATTGAAATGTAGACGCATGTTCTAAAGGGTGTAAACTATTAACATTAAAAAAATGGTCTATTGTGTTTTTGAAATCTTGATAACGTTCAAGACCTTGTTGCTGAATATGTAATTGACTGATTAAAACCTTAGGGGTATAAGAAAGGGAGTCTGTAGATAAACAAAACGCGGATAAAAGTGTCAGTTTGTCGAAATCTAAAACTTTGCGACACTGCGAACAACAAAGCTACAAAGAGGACATTTAAGTGAACACAATCAAATTAATTAAAAAAAATTGTTACCTTAATAGCATTAATTTCTATATTCATTGTATCTAATTGAATATCATAACTAACATAAAAACTATCGTCCGTAACAGATTCATTTTGTAATAATCCTTCTCCCATAATTTCAAAACAAAATGTACAGACAGGCACTGATTCCCCTTGTGATTTCCAAGCATCTATTTCAGTTAGAGATGCATCAATTTCAAATAATGAACGGCACAACACAAGATCTGATGCTACGGTTTTACAACGTAATAACGAAGTAATTGATGGAAAAGGATAAAGACATAACTCATTATTTTTAATATTTCTTAGGATATTTTTAATATTTAGTTTCATGTCATGAGTTTCTTTAGAAGTCTGTTTACTTTTAATTATACAAGAATTCTGCATTTCTAGTTTTATTCCACACTCTTTGGTGTAATTATTGATGCTGTTCATCAAGTCAGATAAGGTTCAGAAGAAATACCGTATATACACATAGGAATGTAATAATCAATTTAGTTGAATAGTATTGCAATTTAAAAAAAAACATTAATCTTTCCAATTTCATAGGGACGTACACAGTCAAAATACATAATTTTTTTAGGGGATGAAAAAGACGTTTTTTTTAAAAAAAAAAGTAAACAAAAATTGAACAACCTTTTTCATTCTCTAATGTCGTTTACGCAAAAAAAAAGAAAAATAGAAATACACTAGATAAGAAAAAATTATATGATACCATTAAATACGTTTACTAACACTTTTTATGTGGTTTACTTTTTTGTCATAAGTTCTCTTATCCTTCTGTTGAATGAGAAAAGACGCAATGAAAAAGATTTTGTTCATGCATATTGATTCATTTAAGAAAGAAATAAACACATTTGTGTTTTTCATAAAAATGTAAGACTTTTTGTTACCTTAATACGCTTCAACAAGAATTTCTTAAAGTTAGTACTACATTTTATCAGGGTACGGAAGGAAGTCCTTACCGTCCATATACGGTAAAAGAACTGCAGGAATACGAACACCATAAGGTGTTTGATTGTTCTCCAACACACAACACATAGTGCGCTGTGTTGCCACTAAGGTTCCATTAAGCAAATGAACATAACGTTTTTCTCTTTCTCCTTGTTTCGGATGTCCATAACGAATTTCAAGTGCTCGAGACTACAAAGATACGTATTAAATTTTATAAAAATTATTTTGTGTTTACTTGATAATCTAAGCAGTTGGAACAAGAAACAAGTTCTCTATAGTCATTATAACCAGGAAACCAAGCCTCAAGATCATATTTGATCGAAGCTGCATCATTTAAAGCGCCGGAAACAATGGAAATCACTCTGTAAGGAATTTCCAAACTTTCGTAAAATTCTTGAGATGTTCGAAGCATTTCCTCATGCAATTCTTGCGACTCTTCAGGACTCGCTACTATAAATTGCTCTATTTTCTCAAATTGATGCACACGAAAGATGCCTCTTATATCCTTCCCATGTGCTCCAGCTTCTTTACGAAAACATGTGGAAAACCCCACATATCTATAAAACAATATTTAGTTTTAAATCCCCAGTGCTATTCTGTTTCATTGTACTTGTAGGGCAAAGACTTAGGATCAACAAATTCCCCACGATGTAAAGCTGAAATTGGTTGTTCAGAAGTTGCAATAAGTAGTAAGTCATCTTTGTCTTCCATTGAATTCTTAGAAACAGGTATCTACAAGAAACATTTTTTCTTGTTAAGCCGTGTGAAGAAGATACGTTAGAAGAAAAAATTACTTGATACAAATTTTCTGAAAAGTCACCCAACTCTGCAGTTTCTTGCATGATCTCCCGACGAATAAAGTAAGGAGGCTGAATATCTGTATACCCACGTTTTCGTAAAAAAGAAAGTCCATAATTGATTAATGCCATATTTAGCATCACACCAACGCCTTTAAGAAAATATCCTCTATGAAACACAATTTTTCATTTTGCAATTGATTTCTAAAGGATAATCTAAAGTCAAGTTAAACTGTAAGCTTGACCTACAAAAACATTATACTCTAGAGTTGAAAAAAGTACCTATGACCAGAAAGCTCAGCTCCTTTTTTTAGATTAATCATTTGAAGTCTTTCCATGATTTCATGGTGGGGTAGCATTTTTTCTTTAAAATACGCCTCTCTCCAAACAGTGAGAATCTGTTATAAAAAAAAAATTTTTGTACCAATTGGTGCGCCCAAGCACATTGTGTACCTTGTTATTTTTCTCATCATTACTTTGCACTACAGAAGTATGAACAAGATTGCCTATTTTCGACAAATGCTTATCGCACAACGCTTTCGCTTCAGAACAAGCGATTTCGAGGTTTTTTATAGTTTGTTTTGTTTGCGAAGCTTTTTGAACAAGCTCTTCTCGAACTTCCTTTGAAACACCTTTTCCTATTTCACGTGTAATAAGATTCATTTCTTTTTTGGCAGCTTCCATAGAAAAAATTAGTTGACGCCATTTTTTATCTAAGTCTATAACCTAAGAGAAGGAATAGAAAACGAACAAAAAGCATAAAAAAGAACTGTTTACAGTATCAACTAAGCTTCCATCGCGGCCTCGTTTAATCTCCGATTCCCGAACAATTAGTGGATTTCCTCCTCTATCGACTCGGAGAAGATTGATATCAATCTATTATCAACAAAAAAACCACAATTGAAATATTATTAGCAAAAAAAAAAACACTTTTACAGGCATTTGCAGAGATGGTAACAATTTTTTTCAATTGATGTTAAAACTCTAATAATATTTTTTTTTTAAAACACAGTACGCGAAACAGACAGTTTTGCATGTACTGAATTTCTTTTTCGCCGCTGTGTTCTTCTACTAATGTTTGAGGTGTCACTTATTTCTACTGATAATTGAAGTACAATAAAGAATAAACACTTGACATGGATTTTTTTAAAGACACATAATTCACGTTTTTGTCGTTTTAAATATATGATTTAAATGGTCGCAATCCTGTAGATATGACGATCGCTCGAAAGTTACAAAAAGTCCCAAATGGTCCGAAGGAGTTTTTCCAGTAGAGGGAAGTTTTTCTTTTCCAATTAACTGAAACGCTATAGGCCTCCATAATAAAGTTGAATCCTTTTTAGTGTATAAATACATACGATCAAGTCGCATTCTAGTTCATCACAAAAGAAAGAGAGTTGAATATAGCACGGCTTTGTCTCATAAAAATTTTATAATGTGTTGTCCACTATTTACTTGACATAAAAACGTTTGACACTATCTTCAGAATAATAGCTGGAATCCCAGGTATATCGTGTTGAAGAATCGGAGCCTAAATACTTTGACATGTTGACCTTACACACCTTACTCACAAAGAACGTGCTTACTTCCCAAATATCTACCAAATGAATACCCATAGTCTCCATTGTTTTTAAAACACACTTAGCCTCCTTGTCACGAATATTTAAATCACCTCCAAAAATGCAAAGGCTTGCTTCATTATCGTTCACGATTCTTAAACATAAAAGATGACGCTATTTTGAGAAGAAACAAAGTTGTTTACCGAAACATTTCTAAAAACGTTGTTTGCATTTGATTAACTCGTTCATTGCGTCTTTAAAAAAAAAGAGAAAATTTCAAAAGAAAATTATACGCTACTTCGTTCTACTAACGATTCAGTGCAGCTTTCCAGATGAGCTGTAAGAAAGCATACGGGTTCCTGATTAAATACTTTAAATCAGTAAGAAACGGATTGGCGTTCCCTACAGTGTCATTAAGTAGATCACAAGTGACGAAAAGCAAGTGACGTCCCATTTGCGATTCAGGAAACCGTAACGTTTTCATTTGAAAACTATCTAAAAATAATACACATGAAATAAAAATCATAGAGAATTAACAAGTCAGAATAAAGGAAAAATAGGTCATTTTCAAATGCTTATTTTTTCCATGCTGAAGTATAAGTTGAGACAAAAAATGAGAGTCTTATTCTAAGAAAATTAAATACATTTACTGAAGCCAATGTTGACCTGAAGAAGCCTTAAACTTTGTCTTTAAAAGCAAAAGAACACAATAGTATGGGGCATCATATAATTCTTGTCTGTTAAAAAATTGTACTGATGACAGGCATTTGAAAAATATGCTACATTTCACAGCGTATAGGATGATATGTTGGAGATAATATGGTTCCTATCATTTCCTGAATATCAACAAAGATACAGTTTTGGCAGTAGATCCGAAAACTAGACCATACAAACGTGGAGTCTATAACTTCTTGTAAGTAAATAACATCGGGGTGAATCTTAGTAAGGGTTGCCAGAATAGACTTTGTTCTATCGATCAAATTATTGCTGTTTAATCCATCGATATTCCTAGTTTGTATAAAAAAAATAGAGAGAGACACGAAAATGCTGTGGCCGTTCTGAAATGATATTAACCCACCAGGAAACGATTTTTAATTGAGAAACACGTGTTTTTTTTTTTGGAGCAAAAAAGGAGTTTAAAGTACTGTCGTTAAGTTTTTTTTCTTTATCAGATTCTAGGCTGCCGTTAGTGGGATTCAGACACAGTTGAGAACCGGTAGAACGTCGACCCTGGTAACACACAAAATAATTCAATATAGGGAGTTAATTCATAGCTAACAAGTAAATAATCAACGCGTGGGTCGCCTAGAAAACATTTTAATAATTACGATCCAATTGAAAGGTAAGAAAACTGACTTTGAGGTAGGCATGGCATAAATTTCCCTTGATGGGTTCTATTGCCGTGGTATTGCACGCACATTGTCTTAAGTTTTGTCTTTCTCGTCGTAACACAGTCTACTTTTGAATCCGTTAAAAGTAAGGAATCTTTCTTTTTCTTTTTATCCTGTTCCTTCATTTTGATTAAGTATCCTGATCGTCGTTTGAATTCGATTAAGAAGTACCGACACTTTGAATTAAGTGACCACTTTTTAATAAAATATTCTTTTAGAATCTCAAAAGAGTTACGATGCTTTAATTTAATATGTTGTTTGGATACTTTTTACAAAATTCTGAAAAATAACACGGATTTAATTTGTTCATCATACTACTTGTGTAAAGAAAAATTTTGACTAGTAAAGAGAAGAAACAATTTTTTGTCATTGCCGATTAAGAAAAGCCGAGAGTCAAGAAGATGAGTGGCATACACACGAACGCTTTGCAAAAATAAAGAATCAATTTTTAATACTGATTCTACTGTGCCGCAATGACTTTTTTAAAAAACAGGTATAGTAAGTGGAAGATATTGTATTCATTATAACGTTATATAATGAATTTATCTAATAATAAAGAGAAGGAAAGAGGTTTTGCTCCACAAGATGAAGAAGTGTTTGAAAAGACTTATAGTTCAAAAGAAAATCTTTTCCAAAAAAGACGCGAAAAAGCTATATTAGCTTTAAGCCGTGCGAAAGCCAAGAGTAATGGCTCAATTGAATGCCAAATTGGTTGTGCCGAAGCATTAGATAATTCGAAAGGTAATGTAAAGTTTTTACTTTTTACGACATTGTTTTAGTTTTGTGTCAAAGTAGATCCATTAGATCAATTTATGGAAAAAATTGAAAATGAGCTGAAAGAAGATGCCAGTGTACGTTTTTTTGTATGAAAACATCATCATAATAAATTTGAATTTCTTCTTTTTAGAAAAAAAAAGAGACTTCTTTTTCTCAAATGATAAGTACAGAAGAACGGTTTGAAAACGACGAAGACACTTTAGCTGATATTACGGAATTAATGGAAAAGAAGGTACATTTTTTTTTTTGTGAAAGAAAAACTTTTGCTTTAAATGTTTTGCTTTTATAGATAGAAAATCAGCGCGATTTTATAGATTCCGATGATGAATTAGAGATTGACGAAAATGGAAATTTAAAGCCAAAAAAGTTACAAAGAAAATTAATACCTCTTGTAGATCACTCAATGAGAGATTATAAACCGTTTCAACGTGTAGGCGTCCTTTTTTTAATGTCATTAAAGGATTTCTCTGAACTATTCTACCGTCTTCATAAGTCTTTTTTAAATGTGCAATGATTTTATAGAATATTTATAAAGAACCAGCTGAATTGGCTTCCCTTTCGTTCGATGTTCGGGCTGAGTTTCGTAATGAAAAAAAAATTTCTGTTGCAGGGTATCAAGTGCCTCAGCCTATTCATACATTTAGCCAATTAAAAAGTATTGTTGAACAAGTAAGACTTGTGTTTTTCCTTCAGGATTAAAGTAGAATTTATATAAGATTATTTAGAGGTTACTTCAGAATATTCTTCTGGAAAAACATTATGAACCGACACCTATTCAAGCACAATTGATCCCTATTGTTTTGTCTGGTTATGATGTCGTAGCTATCGCGGAAACGGGTGCGGGTAAAACGGAAGGATATTTAATTCCGACAATCCAGCATGTCTGTAAAGTGTTAGACAGTTGGTCTCTGGTAAACGAAAATTGATGGTAAAGCAAGAAAGGTATAACGTTGTTTTGTATGGATGTCATTAAAGGTGAAAATGAAACCTAAAGAGGGTCCCATTTCATTGATATTGTCACCTACTAGGTAGTTTATTAGTACTGAAATTGACTATAACAATTTTTTTTTTTTTAACTATAAGAGAACTTGCAATGCAAACTTTTAAAATAGCGAAGCGATTGTGTATGTCACTTAATTTACGGGTTTCATGTTTTTCTGGAGGCTACGATAAAACACAACAAGTTAAAGAAATTCGAGCGGGTTGTGAAATATGTGTGGGAACACCAGGGAGGATTATTGATTTGTGCACGCTTCACGGTACAAATGATTTTAATTATGAACAAGCTTTTTTTTTGTGGCTAGCTGAGTTAGTAGGTTTTGTTAACTTTAGGTTCGGTTCAAATGTCTCTGCAAAGTGTTACGTTGTTCATTTTGGATGAAGCGGATCGTATGTTGAATTTGGATTTCAACGAACCGATTCTTTCAATTCATCAAGCATTAAGACCCGATAGACAGATGGTTTTTGTCTCAGCATCGTTTCCAGCTGAATTGGAAAAATTGATGTTAAGATTGGTACCGAAACCTCCAATGAGGGTAACAGTGGGAAACAAAGGAAAAGTACGCTGTTTTTCTTTCTACTATTAAAATTGAATAAGTTTCATGTATCCTTTTGTTTTACGTTTTTTTTTTAGGTTACTGAGAGTGTCGCGGAACTCGTTAAAGTTTTTCGAACAGCTTCAGAGAAATTACAGTGGATACGTATGTTGTGATTTAATATGTAAAGGATGCACTTATATGTTTTTTGAAATGGTGTGTACTATTAGAAACGTTTTCGTTACAACATGCTAAGAGCAATTATTGTACTCTAGTATTTTGCAAATCACGACAGGGAGCAATGGAGTTATGCGAAGAATTGGGAAAAATACAAGATAAAGAATTTGTACAACTTACAAAAGATGGGAGCCAAACGGGAGCATTCAAAAGAATTATGTGCCGTTATCTTCATGGTGACATGTCGCAAGAAGAAAGAGAAACCGTGATGCATAATTTTCGAGAAAAAAAATTTTCTTTTTTGATCTCAACAGATATTGCTTCACGAGGTTTAAATCTTCCATTTTGTGACACAGTAAATATTTTTTTCTGTTAAATAAAAATGAACCACACTATCATCAGGTTGTTAATTTCGATACAGCAAAAGATTGGGAAACATATCTGCATCGTGTAGGAAGAGCGGTTATTCAAGAAAAAAGGGATGTTAAAGGAAAAGCTTACTCACTTTTAGTTCATGGAAATACGTTGGATCAATGGATGGCTGGAATGCTTGTTGAAAGTTTAAAACAAAAAGAAGTGGACCCGCCGCGTGTTCTTTTTGAATTCGCAATGACTCATGGTCACATTAACGTGTCGTTCTAATAATTAAAAAGTGTTGTTTTTGTGTGTGTATATATATATATAGAAGCATTTCGCGCTGCGCAACTCTGCGGAAAATCTTTTTTCCAAACTTCAGCAGGAAACAAAAAGGGTAAAAATAAGACGTCGCAAAACTGCTCCATGATTGGAATCGGGTAAAATAATTTTTCAAACGATTATTCGTTTTGTCTTTACAATACTGCTGGTTTAAAAGATCATTCATTTTAATACTTTTAGCTAACTGAACAAATTTGTTTTTTCTTTTTCTGTGTGTGTAGATACACGTCAAATAACACAAGTGTGAAAAAAGCCTCAGCGAATGCTCCCCGTTTTGTTCGTGAAACATCCAGTTTAACGTTACAGGTCGCTCAGCCTTTGAAACGTCGATGGGACACAGAAGAAGATGTTTTAAAACAAGGATGTGTAGGTGACATCTGTAGAGGGTATACAATGAGGACAACGGAGAACAGTGTGAATGAAGAGTGTGTACCAAGTTTTACCGGAAAGCGTTTGAAAATTTTTAGTGCGACCGATGACATTTCCTCGTCAGATGATGAGAAACCAACGCCACAACAAACACCAATAAGTGACATAGTGAACCACCCAAAAGAGCAAAAGTTTAGTATCAGTGGTAAAAATGTTCAAGAAACTCTAAGAAAAGTGTCACGCTGGGAATAGCGCCAACTTTTTTGTTTCCATTAATGAAAATACAAGTCATAAAAAACTATCATTTTTGTTTTGAATTAAACATACGCATTGATGTTTAATGAAAGAGGCAATTAAGGAAACTTTTATTCTAGTAGTATCTGTAAATCAGTAAAATAGTCTCGCGTCACTGAGGTGAATTAAAGGTGAGCATGTGGTGGTGATCGTACTTTTTTTCTGGAATGATTGAAAGCCCTTCAACCGTTCAACGACCTTACACAAAAAAACCAGTACCATGTGACGAAGACACTTTGGAAAAACATAAAGCTTTAAAAGATTTTTTGACGGGTCATAATGGTGAAAATAGGAATCCATATAAAATGCGTCCAATTTTTCTTCGAACTAATATCTGTTCCAAAGCTTTAGGGTCAAGTTATTTATGCCAAAGAAACACTAGCGTTTTATGTACTATTTTCGGTCCAAAACCGTTAAGTTTCCAAACTGCCAAACAAACCCAAACAAGTCTTGAAAAAGGTTCACTTGAATTTGACATCAACTTTACCTCCTTTTCTCAAAAAACTAAACCAGCGAAAGAATGCTTGATACGCCCTGATATGCAGATTTTTAAAGAAAAGCGTTTTCTACAGGGAACTTATGAAGAAGAATGCCTTGCCAATCGCTTAGCCGAAACATTTCAAAGTATTGTATTGTTCGAATATATTCCTTATACATCCTTTGATGTATGTTTAACAATTTTAACGAATGAAGGTGGTTTGACATCAGCAGCCATCAACTGTGTTTCCATTGCTCTTGCTGATGCTGGAATCCCCATGAAAAGTCTTTGTGTATCCATGACAATAGCTCTGAGACCTCGTTCTTTTCCACCCCAGGAACTTGATAACAAAGGAACATTGTGCGATATGTTAGTACTTGTTGATCCATCCCATGACGAGCTAAGGTGTTTGGAATGTTTTGAAACAAATGCGACTTCCGAAACGTTACAAAAGGAAGCAACACAAATAACCTTTATTTGTCTAGCTTTTTGTACTTCTGACTCTACCATTGCTTTATTAGATATTCAAGGTTTTATAGAACAAGACAACTTACATTCCCTTCTAAAACAAAGTGAATCCTGGTGTATACAACTTTGTCATGAGATTCGAAACCAAATTTGCGGTGAGCTTGCTTATAGAAAAAAAACTGACCATTTGGAAGCTGTTTATGCTTCTCATTTAATCAAACAATTACAACCATCTTTAAAAAAAGATCATGACAATGAAACAAACTAATAGAACTTTATGCAAATATTAGACTACCCGTAAGAAAACATTTTTCTTATTGTTATTATTAATATTACCTAAATAAATTATTTCTCTTCATTCTTGTATTTGCAAAAAAAAAATAAACACACAAACACTCACTAGTAAAAAAATACTCTAGCATAGAAATCATAAGAAGCTTTCAACAAGACGATAAAATGCGAACGAAAAAGAAATGGTTTACTGTAAAAATCGTTCAAATTCGTATAGAAAGGTTGCAAGGAGATTGAGTATACTTATTTTGTAAACATGCGCTAAGCTAGTTTTTATGAAAGTAGTATACATTTCATGACAACATGAAAACAATGTTTCTTGTTACATTTAGCTCGTTCATCAAAGGTATCATTATACGACAATGAAACGGATAAAAGTATGCACATACAAACACAAACACATGTCTCTATGTCTGTGCATTTTCTTGTTTGTGTGTCTGTGTCGAGTGATACAGTCGCGCGAGGCTGTTCAAAGTCATACCTTTGACCGCATATTTAAGTGTGTCTGAGTGTTTTTATTTTTAAATTAAAATAAGTTCGGTTTCTTTTTTTAATTTATCATATGCTGTTTATGATTTGCTCGCAATTACTGATGCGGTTGTATTTAATATTTATTTTTTTAATTCGAAGAGCAGCCGATAGCATTTAGTCCATTCAATTCTCGTTCTTTTTATAAAAATTTCATCCATCGTTAGTTATTAAATATGAGAAATTAGAATCAAAAACTAAAGAGGTTGCATACCATGAGGCGTTCTGGAAGCGTTGTAAAAGTTGTGAAGAAAATCGAGGCAATTGTAGAGTTTTAACATTATGGTGTGGTAAAGACATGAGTGGTAACACATGTTGTATATCACCAAGAAGTGGTAAAGCAGTGCAAATATGAAATCCAAGATAAATCGACACAATTGTGATATCACGACAAATGATATCATTAACAAACGAGTCTTGTTGATAACAAGGATGCGATATGATAAATTGGCGTAAAAACTGAGCTCCCGTTAAGAGCTTTCCTTGAACTCGTTGTATGTACAAGTGCATAGTTTTTTGAAAAAAATCTAATGCTTGTGATGAGTGGAACGATTGTGTTTCCTGAATATATTCGTAGCATAAGGCTACTAAACCGGGGAATGATACAGTGGAAGTTGCACTACCACAGAGAATTTCATGTAAGGACAAAAGTTGAATAGAATCCGGATCCGATAACTCTTTAAAATTTGTGGTGAAAATGTTGGTTCGGAAATAAAAAGTTTGTTGTGTTACAGCGTCACGTTGCTGAGCTCGGAACATATTTTCGTCATTCATACTCATAGGAATATAAAAATTTAAACGTTTTTTTGTAATGACTTGTGTTAAAATGGAAATGAAGGCAACAAGTGAAGAATTCTCAATATCTGACAACTGAGATTCGGGTGAACGACATTCAACTCTCCAACCTATGGAATCCGTCGTATATTTATTTTTTGGTGGAGGTTTAAAGCGTACAGAATTCCAATTAGTGGATTGAATATTTTCAAAATGATCCGTATGTTCAGTAGAATCCAAGTCCACTTTGTTCTCATAAATCACTAAAGGATCACGAATCCATAAATGAGCTATATGATTCGCTAAAATCATATCAACACCATTTTCTATTAGATAGTTTTTAGCTTCCTGATTGATATAAGGATGGGTATCATTCCAATGATTATAGTTGGATTGATGTGGTTCTTCGTTAGATAAGTATAAAGAAGAAGAGGAATACCTAGATTTTTTTATATAGTGTTTTTCTTTTTGTGTACGACAATCAACAGCTTGCTCCAATGTCTCCCAACGTGTATCGGTATTAACAAGATAACCTCTTTCAACACATGTAGAGGCGCTTAACGCCAAAAAAAATGGTGCTAAAACTAATAATTGATCATGCAAATAACGCGCCTCTTTTTCATCGGAGCACATATGCGTTGTTTGAACACAACATTGACTCATACCAAAAGCAAAAGCATCCATATACACATGACCTTTCACAGGATTTATTGTTTTTTTAGATAATTCTGCGACGGTAAATCGATCAAGGTCTTCTTTTTTTTGAGCTTGGCTCCAATCTTTTTCCTTTTGATACAGAGCGTCACTTGTGTGATTCGAACAATAACCACCATTTGTAAATTTATCCATATAAAGAGGAACAATTATGAAGGGTTTGACTTGACGACGGCATTTGATATTATAAACAAGTGTTGAGAAACGTGCATGGGGATTAGGTAAAACATCGGGTATAAAAAGACTTTGAGAATTACTATTTTCCGTCTTTAGTAAGGGCAAAAAACCAGAAGAAGGTGTATATTTTTTCTCAAGAAAACCAGGCAAACCAAAGCGAGGGTATGCTGTAAAGCTTACCACAAATTGATTTGGTTGTAAAACGTTTTGTATAATTAGGCGACGCTCATGCATCGATTGAAATATATTGAAAATAGAATCTACAATGCTTTTGTAGGGTTTCTGAGGAATAACCTCTACCATATGATTAGAAAATTCAGGATGCCATTCACATAAAGTTTGTGCTGTGTCCTTACGAGTATTCATCTGCTTTTGTTTGTCTTGTAACACACGAATTAACTGTTCTCCATTCACAACAAGACAGCTATGACTGTCATCCACGCATACCAAGCTTAATTCTACAAGAACATGCTCAAACAGAAACAAAGTGTTTCATGTGACAAAACTAATATCTTTAGTAAAATTAAGTGTACCAAGCTCATCTCCCCAACTCAAAGAAGTATCATGACGTTGTTGATGATTTTTCCACACGGATAAAAATTGCTTTAAACCTTCTTTCTTAATTTTTGGAATAAATTGCTTAGCATCATTCCAAAGTAACGTTGAACCCGAATCAAGATATCCCATGTTTCAAGAACAATTTACTTAACACAAATATTTCAACTGTCAGAAATTCTTGATGGGTCACTTTTAGTAAAAAAAATTGATTCAAACACACGCACTCGCAATTATGTCATAACAAACAGAACACAAACAGATTAGTCAATTAATTTAATGGTCTCGAATGTCACATACAAATTGTTTTTTTATTTTTAATGAAATATAGTAACATTTTTACTTTGTTTATAAACATGAAAATTTTTGCTTAAAAAGAAACGAAATGTGGAAAATATGTCACGACCCTTAGTTATTGTGTAGCTTTCATTTGATGCATTTGTTGTTGAATCCGATTGGAGATAATTTTGGAAGTTGTCTAACATAAACAAATTATTAATTTAATACATTTTAGACTAAAGAAATATTTCTACTTCAATGTAAGCATTCAGCCCTCCATAAGATCTTCTTGCTTGTGCACAAAGCCGTTGACTTTCCCAAAAGTTTGTTGAGTTTTTAGTACTATATTTGATTAACAACAGCGCATACAAATAGAGTCATAGATAAAATGATCGCTTTAAAATAAGTTTTGTTTGTGTGTTGTATTACTTTTAATAACTTACGCCAAATATTTTGTCACTTGCTGTACTTTAAATTCGTCCTCTTTTACACACCATTGATGTGTTTTGGCATAACCAGACACTTTGACAGCCGTATCGCGACAAACATCTAAATGACTAAATTTTTCTTCCTTTGCACGTTGCATGAATTTTAACTACACAAAAATCATAACATTTTGTTTTTTTTCGTTTCAATGGCATCTGTGACGTCGGAGTTAAAGCGAAAAGCTATACCTTTTTTAAATTACACGATATATGACATGACGGTGCACATTTTTCGTCGTTGAACTTCGTTTCCAAACACGATGACTCGTTTTTTACGCTCTCTTGCATTTTCACAATAACTGAATCCGGTTAACAGTAAACGTCACAGGTATTTTAATAAGCGCGGGAGTCAAAACATATCGTAAACGCTTGTATGGGAAATCGCCGAGTGTAGCAATTTTTTAAAAACATAAAAACAGTTATGTTTTTGACGATATGACAAAAATAGTTTAAAAAGAATAAATTATAACGGCATAGATGTGACGATGCTTTTTTAATTTGTATAATTTCGACAAAAAAAAAATTTGTGATACTAGTGGACGTTTTGTTAAAATTGGTTGTCTCAATTTTTCGTTATGTATTAATGCATTAATTGTACATAAAAAATAATCATGTTTTAACATCTTCTGCAATTTTTTTAGTCGCAGTTATTTTTTCTTTCTGGTAAGGCAATGTAATGTCAAATGGGTTGAGTTTTTTTTTCAAAAAACGCAATTAGCGTTGAGTTATTTTTTACGAAAAAAGAAAGGTGAATGGATAACATAACAAATTCTTTTAGAGACCGAAACGTTAAAATTCCAGCGAGTGAGAATGAAAAGCAATTAGTTGAGAATTGTACAACAAAAAAGATCAATGAATCTACCAGTTTAGAAGCGGCAACACTATTATACGAAAAAAGTATAGATCGTAAACGGGAACTGAAAGAGGAACGAAGAAAATTACGTGACATGAGAAAACGTACTAAGCATGATTCCACAGTCACTGCTGCAACGAAGACAGCCAATTCCAAAAAGACTTATCGTTTAAATTCTATTTGGAATTTTAATTGTTTTAAATATGTAAAAAGTCCGAATTCCACATTAACAAGTCATAACAATCTTCATGGAAGTGGATTCGATCCCAATACGATCACACTGCTTTTAGCAGCGGATGTCGAGCGATCCGCACCTCCACAAGGTGTTATGGACTTCACAGAATCAATGGTGTTGAAGAAAGATTATGCACTTCGTCCATTAACTGTGTGTCCAACAGGCCGAGTGTTTTTAGATACAATGAATCCTTTTCAGAAATCAGCTTCTGATTTTTTAGTCACCATCGCTGAACCCATTTCTCGACCAGAGCATATGCATGAATTTCAAATCACAATTTTTTCTTTATATGCTGGTATTGGAATGGGTATTACGGTCGACACTTTATTAACCACATTAAATAATTTCTCTAAGAATTATATACCTCCCAATTTAAAAAATCTTTTATATACACACGGCAATGCTTTTGGGCGCGTTAAATTAGTTCTTCGCGATAATCGATACTTTTTAGAATCTGAGAATCGTGAAGATTTAGAAGTTCTATTATCTCATCCCGTTATTTCAGAAGCAAGAATTCGTCACTCTATGGTAATTCGTCAACAGGTGTGAATCCAAATAAAAGTGCATTGAAAAGTGTTACGACAATGAGTCACGCACGACTTTGCTTTATTTTTATTATAATAACAAAAGAAAATGGTGCAGATTCAAGGAGTGCCCTTACTAAAAAAGAATTTTGAACCAAATGAACCTTTTCAACAAGAAAAATCTTCGTTGTATGTCTTACAATTTTTGTTTTAAAATAAAATTGCTTTGTAAGATCCCATCTATTAGAGACGACGGTCATATTTTACAGAGACCTGCTCCACACTATGACTCAACAATTTTAGGTAAAAAGAAGTGTTCACAGTTTTTTTTTTATTTATTTTTTTTTTGGGTGTGGGTGATGAAATGGAACAAAAGATTTTAACGCTCGACCGAACGGTGAGAGTGAAGGGGAAAAAGCTACGTCTATGACACAGCATCAGAACGCGACGCATTCTATCAAAGAAGTGTTTTTATTTGAAGTGAAAAGCGAAATGGCAGGCCGTGTAAAAGAATGTGCTATGAATGATTTAAAGCGACCCGTTCTAACGGAATATGATTTTCGCCGTGATGATAAAAATCCTAGTTTTCAAGCTACTTTACGTACAACAACGAAGATTCGTTACTATCAAGTAAACACTCATTATTAAAAAAAAACATTGACAATGACTTTACACCAATTGCTTAACGAAAAGGAACGTTCGTTACGTAAAATGTTTTCAAATGGAAGGGCACGGTCTGGAATTATTGTTTTACCCTGTGGTGCTGGTAAAACATTAACTGCTATTACAGCGGCCACAACAATTCGTAAATCCTGTATGGTCCTCACGTCATCTTCAGGTACAAAAAATGTTTTTTTTTTTTTTTACTTACATCACTGTAATTACAGTCGCTGTAGATCAATGGAAACGCTCTTTTGTTGAATTCACCACAATTGATCCCTCCTTAGTGATAACATTAACATCTGAAAAAAAACAAGTAATAATTACATTAAAACATTTTCTACAACACAACCCTTCGTGTTCTCTGTTTTAGAATCTGCCTGAAGGAGCAGTTGTCATTATTTCTACTTATACAATGTTAGCATATTCGGGAAAACGTTCAATCGCAGCAGCGCAAATTATTCAAGATATCCAAAGTCGTGAATGGGGATTATTAATATTTGATGAAGTTCAATTCGCTCCCGCCCCCGCGTTTCGTAAAGTTGTTGAAGGTTTCTTGTAGCTTCGTTACATACGTGTGTGTTATTTTTTAGATCAATGATATTGTGAAATCACATTGTAAACTAGGATTAACAGCTACATTAGTTCGTGAAGATGATTTAATTCATGATCTCCAATGGCTCATTGGTCCTAAATTATACGAATCCAACTGGTTGGAGCTTCAAGAATCGGTTGGTGTCTTATTGTTACGTAGCTCATTTGTTACATATATATATACACACACACACACACAACACACACATCTCTCTTTACTTAGGGTTATTTAGCAAAGGTTCAAGTCTCAGAAGTGTGGTGCACAATGACAGCGGAATTCTATCGAGAGTATTTAAGAGTTTGTCCTTTTTTAAAATAGTTGATTTTATTAAAGTAACGTTAGTTTTTTTATTTTTCAGGCGCCTGCTGCTAAACAGAGAAAATTGTGGGTGTGTAATCCTAACAAATTACGTGTTTGTGAATATCTTTTAAGATTTCATGAGGCGCGCAACGATAAAATTATCGTTTTCAGTGATAACCTTTTTGCTCTAAAGGAAGTGGCATGCACATTAAAAAAACCTTTTATTTCAGGTCAAGTAGGGATGCAAGAGCGAATGATCATTTTAAATAAATTTAAAGTAAAAAGTGTTAGAGACAAGCGTTGTTTATTTTATTTTACTCGAAAATTCCATGTTGAACTCCTTTCAGAATACCTCACAACTTAATACTATTTTCTTATCCAAAGTAGGAGATAATGCTATAGATATTCCTTGCGCCAATGTTGTTGTTCAAATTGCCTTCAATTTCGCTTCCAGGTGGTTTTATTGGGTTTTTCAAATAATTAAAAAAATGTAACGTGATGAAAAAATGATGCTTTCTCTAGACGACAAGAAGCACAACGCTTAGGGCGTATTCTACGGCCGAAAAAAAGAACTAACGATACATTTAATGCTTTTTTCTATTCACTCGTCAGTAAAGATACACAGGAAATGCTTTACGCAGATAAACGTCAACAATTCATTATTGATCAAGTACATATTACTTCTACTAGTAGATAAAAAAGTTGACGCTTGTACTTTTGTATCATACAGGGATATTCTTATAAGGTATTACCTTTAAGTTCTTTCCCAATGGAAAAAGAAACTTTATTATACGATGATATCCACCGGCAGCAAGAAATGTTAGCACATATTATGTCAACAAGTGACCAATGTATGGATATTGAGTTAGATGAAGATGTTATTTTGACTGATAGGTATTTTCTCTTCAGTTTTTGTTTAATTATTTTAAAGTTTTAAATGATTTTGAAAACTTTGTTTTTAGTCAGATGGATATGTCAAAAAACATTCAAAAAAGTCAGGATTCTAATAATGTCATAGAAACAATTCAAACTGTTCTATCCAATATTTCAAATCCCACCAGTTTTTCTTCCATGACAACCTAAAAATCCCTCTATTATTCTTCATAATATAAAATGTCTACCCTAACAAGCAAAGCACAGTTCCATGAAAGACCTACATGTTGGTCTGCATGCTAGAGTAAACAGTTGCTTCGAGTGATTAAAAAGTCTATTTACTAAATATTTTTCTTGAGGTTAAATCATTTTTTTTATTTAAATTAAATTTTTCAAATGACAAACATGAACTTTTTTTGAAATATTTGGACACTGTAATTTTAGTAGAACGCTAAACATTGTTTAATAGAAAAAACATGGTGGGTTTAAAAAGAAAATTAAGCAGCTACATCGCTGGTAACATTTACGGGTACATTTTTAGCTTCACTTTTTGTAATGATTGAAAAAAAAATTGTGATCAAAGGACACAATTTGTAATGATCATTTGCTGATGATGTTATCTTCTCCGAAAAGTCAACGGACCTAAAAAAAAATGTATTTGCTTTTTTATTCTGTTAAAGAATCAGAATTTTTTTCCTTTGACCAAAAAAATTTTTTTTTTTTTTTTTTTTAAAAAAAAACTAACAAAAGAAGTTTATTAACAAAATGTCACATGCGGTTGATCGTCATGTTTTGCGAAAATATGTTATTTCAAAAGTTCTAGGAAAAGGAGTAAACCTTAATATAACACATGTATTAAATTTTTGTATATGAGTGTCTAGGCATATGGAATAGTATGGAAAGCATGGGATCGAGCCACGGGAAATACTGTTGCATTAAAAAAAATTTTTGATGCGTTTAATAATTCAATAGATGCTCAAAGAACTTTTCGAGAAATCATGTTTCTTCAAGAACTGAACGGTCATGAAAATATTGTATCCCTTCTGAATGTTTTAAAAGCCGATAATGATCGTGACATTTATCTTGTTTTTGATTATATGGGTAAAATAAAGTTTTTCTTCAAACAAAACAAATCTTTCTTTTTCATGAACAGATACGGATCTGCACGCCTTAATTCGCGTCAACATTCTTGAAGAAATTCATAAACAGTATATTATTTATCAACTTTTAAAAGCAATTAAATACATTCATTCAGGTCAATAAGACATTTATTTTTTTTGATCGTTTGTTTATCGCTTGTTTATCGCAACTCTTTTATTTTCTCTCTTCTTGGTCTTAGGAGAATTATTACACCGTGATATGAAACCATCCAATATTCTTCTTAATGAAGAATGCCTCTTAAAGGTTGCTGATTTTGGGTAAAATTTTCGAGCTTTTGGACACTTTTCTTAATTATTAAACATTTTTCTTCTAGTCTAGCTCGAAGTGTCGCCAATGGTTTGGGAAATGCAAGCGGGAATCCTGTTTTAACCGATTATGTCGCTACTCGATGGTATCGTGCTCCAGAGATACTTTTAGGATCCAATTGGTACTTTTTCTTTTAATTCGGCTTGCGTTCTTTTAACAAAATATTTGTTTTCTTCAAGTTACACAAAAGGGGTGGATATGTGGTCTTTAGGGTGTATTTTAGGAGAACTTATTACGGGTCGTCCAATTTTCCCAGGTATTGTATTAACAAACGTTAACAAAGTTCATTTAAAAACAACGCTTTTTTTGTTTTCCTAGGAACGTCAACCATGAATCAATTAGAACTCATATTAGAACTCACAGGGCAACCGTCTGAGAGTGATATTGTAGCTATGAAGTCGCCCTTTGCTGCAACCATGCTAGAAGCCCTTCCTTTACGTAAGAAAAGGTAAAACATGCCGCGTTGTGTACCTTTTAATTAATAATCTCCTGTCCACGTGGATTTCTCTGAAAATGGCAGATCCTTTGAAGATGTATTTCGTCAAGCGTCCAGTGAAACTATTGATTTACTAAAATCATTATTACAATTTAATCCCTTCCATCGGCTTCAGTATGATTGCTTAATGTTACATAGTTTTGGTTTTATTAAACGTTTTAACATTTTTGCAACTTGTTTTGTATATTGTTCCATTGGATCTATTAATGTAGAGCAGAAGAAGCTCTTAAACATCCATATGTGTCTCAGTTTCATAATGAAAAGGATGAGCCGATCTGTTCTCGTATAATATCGTAAGAAATTGTTTACTTTATCTTTGGTAAAAAAAAATTCCTTTTTATACTTAGAATTCCAATAGATGATAATCGTCGTTTCGATATCAATGAATACCGTCAAAAAGTTTATAGCGAAGTAATTAAAACCAAAAAATTACAAAAACATTTACAAAAATCTTCCTCCACGCTACCACAAAGAAATCTTTCTCATACGTCCCATTCCCATTCGTGTACAGCACAAGAGTCAAAAGACAATAAAATACAGAAAAAAGATCGTATGGTTCATACAACCACAACAACAACCGCATCATGTCATCCCGCAACGGGTGGTTACTCTAAGCATGCTTCTGATAAGTCTTCTTTAACAAATGCATCTTCTAGACAACCACCTATCTATTCTTCGTCGTCTTCAGACTATTTGTATTATTCGTGTAATACAGGAGGTTGTAAAAACCATGGAGAGGCGCAAAATCGAGGTGCATCTAGTATACCAACTGGTGCCACAGATGCTTCCTGTCCTCAACGCTACATATCCATGTCACGTGAAAGAAAAAACACTTCGAGTGAATTATTAAAGCAGCGTCAGTCTAAAAATTATAGTAGCTCGTCTTTGCTTCATAAAAACACTCCGGGGGAAGGAACACACGGGACATTGTCGCATTATTATGGTGATTCAAGTCAGTTGAAACCGACTTGTGCCACAACTCCCGCCCATCTCTCGAATTACGTAAGCGTGTCGAACCAAGGTGTTCATGATCGTTCCTCTGTGAAGAAATGTTATTCTCGTGAGCGTAATTCAAAACAATCCTCTGTGTTTCGCACGGTCTCTTCTGATGCTCCCTCTCAAGTCAAATATTCTCAAAAAACATTCACATCTCAATCGACGTTTCCTACGTATCCTTTGTAAATATAATTTATTTTTCATACCCTCACTTGAAATTTGATGTTTTTAACGCATTAACACTATTTTGAATTAATTTAAAAAAAAAAAAAACATGGACTATACCATTCTATCCTTCAACAACATTTCTTCTTTTTTGAATTCATTCTACTTTTTCTTAAAAAATAAAAAAAAAAACACTCTTAGAAGTGATTAACATTGTCCGTGAAAAATATTCTGTTATCTTGCTAAATATTTGAATTTCGTTTCTTTTTTTTTTTAATTTTTAAGAAATTATGAGAAAAACAAAACATTTGTACAGTCGACGTTCTCTATCTACTGTCACAGTATAAATAGGTACTTTTGTTTTTCGGTTCCGTTTACGTGGCATTAGAAAGAAATAAAACAACTGAACAAAATATTGTGTTTTATATAAACTTAAGTTGTAGTTTTTTTTTTAACTAAAAAAAAATGAGCGACGTATTACTTGAAAAAAAAAAACAGAAGCCTACTTATGTAGATGTTTTATCGAAAAGAGCTTTAGAGTATGTTCAGAAACAGCTACATGACAAGGAATATTATGACGCTTATTCTATGATATGTACTTTTGTTCATCGGTGCATTCATAAATCTCAATATATTCAAGCATTAGATTTATGTCATGATTTCGGGTTGGAGTTTATCAATCACCAACGTTTTGATTTAGCATGCGAATTAGGGGATTTAATTATCACCATGCTTATGGAGGCGTCTCTTTCAGTAACACAACAACGCATTCAGTATATTCTTGATATTTTTGAACCATTTCCTGATCACTGTGAAATATCCCGTCACCGCTTTATAGAACATGCATTAAAATGGGCGATACAAAACGCAGGATCTGACTCACCTTTTGTAACGCAGTTACATTATGCTGCTGGGATTAGTTACCTGAAGGAAAAAAATTTTGCATTAGCCCAAGGTCATTTAATTTTTTGTGGTGATGGAGAATTATTAGGAACTGTCGTAGCACAATGGCTTAAAGAAGGATATTATTCGGAACGACCGTTATTTGTTTTACGTCTGATTCTTTTATTATTAGCAAAAGGAGATATTAAAACAGCTGAAGAAACGTTTTATTCTAAAGGTAGTTTAAGTCTTTTTTTTCAGCATACCATTAAATGAAAAAAAAAACTTATTGCTTTAACACTTTTTGTTTTCTAGCCTTAAAACTTGATTTGGAGCAACCCGATATACCTCCTGCTATACAATTTGCATATTTATTACTTGAAGCTTGTAAGGAGAAAAATTCACAATTATTTGATGTGTTAACAAGTAAATATTCACTTGTTATTCGAAGAGATAAATTATTTGAAGATTTAATTATCATTATTAATAAAAATGTTATGGACCGTGAACCACTAAGTACGTTTTTTTTTTGTTTTTTGAAAGAAACATTTAAATGTATAATGTACTCCCGATGTAACAGAAAAAAATAATAATTTTTTAAATTTATTTTCCTCATTGTTTGGAAACATGAATCCGACCCTGCAAACATCTTAAAATTATTTCAAGATGCACAATTTTTTTTTCGATTAAAATTGTAAATTAGAAAAATATATGTCATTTCTATCATGTCTTTTAACATTATAGCTACTTTATAACTTGTTATGTAGAATATTGAGTTTTTTTTTATTGATGTTTTTATTGATATTTTTTATTATATTATAAAGGCTTTGTATATGGGCCAAGTAAATTTTCATTAAAAGAAGCATCTGTATCGGTCATAGTCGTGTCTTGTGGTGTCTCTTCATTTTGTTCGCGGTTATTCGCTATCTTTGATTCTTCTTTAGCGCCCGTTTCTGCTGAAATAAGAAAGAAAGATGGATTGATTTCCTGTGAACGATAACGATAAGGCGTATGTGGGACTGGTAAAGATTCATTTTTATTTTCCATTATTTCTAAAATATGTTGTCTTCCTTTCTGAAATGTCTCCTCAATCAATTCTCTAAAATTGGTTGAGGAAAAAAAAATTAGTTTTTTTTAAAAAAGAAAAAAAAAAAAAACAGTGTACTTGTAATCATTTGCAGTTAATGAATTTAAACTATGCGTGTCATCAATGACTTCTAATTTACATTGTAGATAAGAACTATTGTCAATAAGTCTTATAGAATCTTCTAATAAGATTTCATCATCATTACATCCTAATTAACACGAATTTTTTTTTAACAATCAAGAGATCAAACAAAATCAAACAAAGGCAACTACCATGAACCACTATTACATAAGGATAACCTCTTAAAGTAGGTATTCGTTTCATTTTAAAATATCGGCAGTAAGCGTCCTGTCCAGGAGCTAAAAGCACCTTTTAAAAAATGATTTCTTTTATTAAGGAATTTAATAAGAAAACCCTACTAGAGAAACCTTTGGCACTTGCATAGCAAAAACAATGACTGCACCGAAAGACGACGCTACTAAATAAGGAAGACATTAAAGGTTGTAATACCCCTCATAAATTGAAACGACTACAACAGCCTTCATACCTATGACATTAGGACGAAATTCCCAAAAAACTTTTTCCGCAATCGCTGTTGCTTGAACCACCATAGAATGTGTAACGCCTCTTCCAACCAAAATGTAGGTAATACAAACACATAGAAACTTTTTATAGAATTATATGAAAACAAAGTGTGTTTTTTTTTTTTTTTAATTAAATGAAAGGACCTTTTCTTACAAGTAAAGTAGTAATGAAAAAAGCAAGAATAGTAGATATAAACGCCCAAGCTAAACTGAAACATTCGAATTGATTGCAACATTAATAACGTATGCCCTACCAAACTAAAGCGCTAACACAACATAAATAAGCAGCAAACGTTAATGTAAAAATTAAAAGTGTTGTTCTTGTTTTTAAATCCGGAGTTATAAGATGATAATCTTTACAGGCTTCTTTTAATTTCTCTGTTCTCTCTCCTTTAGTAGTTCCTCGCAGTCTAAAACACAATTCAATCGTTTCCTTCCTTCTTATTTTTTACACATACGCGTGAAGATACATAACTCGTATCATTTTCATTTAACTCCAAGTAAATTAGACTAAGAATCTAAATGACACAAGCAACATAGTTTTCAAATGTTTCTTTCTTCCAATACTTCTCTGGACCATTCCGATTTCACGACTTACATTAAACGCCTAAATTTAAATTTTTGTAACTTTAATAGAACTTCCAACTAAAACTCTTTCAATCTAACGATTTTCACGATAAACAACTCCATTTTAATAATTTTTTTTTTTATTAATACTATTTTATTTAAAAAAAAAAAATTTCACACAGAGAAGTCGTAAACGAAATCAAACATGTCACATTAAACCGGTTCAAACATAAATAAATTTTTCGACTGACATGATTTTTCTATATTTTTATTTCAACTTTAAAATATTACATTTTTTTTAACGAATGTTTCTCTTTTATTCAAAAAATTATGTGCTATCGGGATTGACTAATTTTTTTCTTTTAATCATTTAAAATTAACTAAACACCATTTTACAATATTTATTAAGAAAATTAAAAAAACGACTTGATAAGATAATTAGCAATAGTGACGTACAAAACGTGAGATAAAACGAGTTTTATGTGTAACTAATCAAAAGGTAGAAAAAAGGGTGCATAAGAGAATTAATAAAACTGTTAGTAAAGAACTTGATGAATTTAAGAAAAGACTTACTAACGCATATTAAAAAAAAAGTTTATAAGAAAATATTAAACCAGTTAGAGAAAGATTAAAAAAGAAAAGAGGCTAGAAAACGACTAAAAAGGCGCTAAGAAAAGTTTTGATACGAGGGTGAAAAAAACCATGAAAAGTGTGAGATAAAACGGCTTTTAGCGGATACATTGTGAACATTAAAGAAGTTTATAAGGGGAATAAAAAAAGTGATAGAGTGTGTTTAGTGTTTGTTGATCAGAAGTTGCAAGGAAATCAATAAATGATTTAATAAAGAAATAAAAAACAAGAAAAATAGTAACTGTATGCAAATTTTTTGGTATTATCCTGGCTAAACTCAACAATTAAAAAAAGATATTATATTTACAAGTACATTTTTTTTGAAAGTTACAAGTATGGTAAATCAAACAAGTTTTCCGAAATGTATTTCCTGTTTTATAATTCGTAAAATTATGAATGTGTTGAATTATGTCAAGGTTTTTTTTTTCTGTAGAAAACTGTTAGTGTTTTTTGTTGTCCTAAGATTTTTTGTGTTGCTGTAGAGTGAAAATTAAAAAAAATGGTAGCGTTTCAATTAGATATCAGTACATTATGGGGAGCAACTCTTCCTATATTTTTTTTAATTTTATTGGTAAGTTTTGTTCGACAATATGCCAATATTATACTAGGAGATAATGCGAATGCAACAATCAGTCTAGAAGATTCCACTATCAAGTAAAAATATTTTACTACGAGTGAAAAATGTATTGCGTATTTTGTAGAAGTATATTGTATAGGTGTAAAGCGTTACGCGTTAACGGTAATCTATTACCATCAGCGCATTTTAATTTACGTAAAGCGTACTTTAACAAGCCCCCAACAGGAGTGTTATTTAATGTGCAAAAAAAACCTAATCTTTTGCAAAACTTACTAACAAATAATAGTAATGCAATGATTTTTATTTAAAATGAAAAAGAAACAATTTCGCCTTGCTTAAGGTGATCCAACTGCTATGGTATCGAATCTAAAACATCAAGCGTGTCTTTTATTTCTTAATGGAGGGGTAGGCTATATGATCAGTTTTTTCTTCTCAGGTTATCTTGTAGGTACGTTTTCCCTCATCTTTTACTTTTTATAGAAAAAAAAACTTTGCATTTTTAAAATATATGTTACTGTGATTTCTTTGTTACTATTCCAGCTAAAACGCCATTTTTTTTACCTGATAAATTGAAACTGATGCTGCAAAGAGACGTACCTTTAATTAATAGTGATGCATCCTTCATGTCGTCTTTATCATGGTGAGTTTTGGAATAAATACTTTTTTTCTCAGTCATGATTGATGTGGTTTCTGATGATATATTCTTAGGTATTTTTTTGTTCTTATGACGTCGACACAATTCGTTAGTTTTTTATCTTATTTATGGGGAGACGGTAGTTTTTGATACGTAAAAAAAAAAACTGTAGTGTTTTATACAAATTGTTTGCCATTTTCCTTACGTAGACCATTTATTTGAAAAATGTAAAGTTGCTGATACCAAAGGGAGCGTCGGTGCTGGTTTGTATCCAGGAATGTCGATGGGCACGGGTAAGATAACATATTAACGGGAAGTCTAGTTGTTTAAAAAAAAAAAAAAAATTACTAAAGGGTCGGGTGTCTGTAAACATTTGTTTTAATTTATTGTTTTTTTTTGTTTCTAGCAACACCTTCACTAGGAGCCGATGCAGATTATAATAAATTATTTGCTTCAGAGCGAAAGGCTTTAGAACTTTTTGTAAGAATTCCTTTTCACAATATAGGTGACTTTCATGAACTTCTGGTACTTTAGACGTATAAAGACATGTACGAGACCATTATGGAGTCTGCTTTGAAAAAAATTCAAAACGTCGTACCCTGCAGCAGTGGAGTATAAGATTCTTTTAACATTTCTTTTTTGTGGCAATATATTTTTTTTAAAAAAAGAAGAAGAAAAAAAAAATCGCGGTTCTTCCATAATTTTAAAACGTTTCTTCTTGATCAAGAATCAAACCTGAACTATATGTATATACGGCCACAGACTTAGCAAAAATCAATAGAAATGTGTACGTTCATGACTTTGGTATTTTTAAAAGTTTTTTATTTACAATAAAACATTTTATTTAAAGTTTGTAAAAAAGTGTAAAGTGTAACACGCTTTACACCAGGATACGCTCACCCGTCTTGAAACGTTTCAGACAAATATCAGAAAACTTGGTGAAATGGTCCAGTAAAATCAAAGAAAATAAACACGTAGTAGAAGGTGTTTATTTTTCACATAATGCATATTCAAAAAAACATTAAAGAAGCCTTTTTTGTTAAAAAAGAAAAGTTGGTCAAGGATGACATAACACTTAAAGCGACGAATGCTTGTGAAAACACAAAGGAGAAAGATTTCAAGACGACATCTAAAATTAATTTTTGGCAAAGTATCAATGACGTCCTCAATTCTCTGTTTCGATACGATCTTCGAAACGTATTAAAACTTATTAATTATTGTTTAATCGCCTTAGTCGGTATTAACTCTGTGATGTTTTACCAAAATTTCAAATTGTCTCAATTTCATTTCACCTTAAAACCTGTACTATTGCTAGGATTCATCATTCTTACTATTGCTTTTCTTTTCATGCTTAATATGTAAATGGCCCTCATATTACTATTCTTCTCCCATTAATTTTTTTTTTTTTCTAGTTGGATGTCTTGTCTTCCTTTAGAGTATCTTAAACAAAAGCCCTTCTCTACAAATGATGAGAAAGCAGAGCTAAACTAGTCTAAGATTTGGCTGCTTTCTTATTGCTCAAGAAAAAAAAGTCCACTTACCTGCAGCTGCGTGCATAATCTCGTCAATAAGACGCTGTTTTTATAAGACAGTGTATGCCAAAACTTTTAACGGACAAAAACGGAAGCATCTATTAAAAAATTATCTTTATGACTTTTTTTAAAACACGCATTGTTTTTTTTTTAATCTTTCTATGTGGTACAGTTCTTTAATGAATCCTTCCATTAACTTTTATTAAAAAAACTGTTTTTTATACTAGCTCTTTCTGTTTTACGATACATTAAGTTGGATAGATTAAGTGATGTGTGCAAGGCAATGACGAAGAAACCATTGTGTAAAACGTTTAACATGTACAGATATTTTATAGCAACATATCAACTAAAGGTAGGGTTGGTTACGAACATGTCGACATTGAATTTATTTAATGAAATAGAACATTTTAAAGTTCTTACTATGAATGAATCAGAGAAGTTCAGGATTGATTATCATTAAGAGTCGAGTTAAACCAGAAAAACAATGGGGACCAACTCATGAAAACATCAACGTTTTTATGTTGAAAAACACAATTAACACTTTTCTTTTCCCTTACATTATATGGAAACGAAAACTGCTGTTATCTTTTTTAAAACGAACGCATCAAAAAATGCCGTGTCACAAGCGTATGTTACAAGGAGAAACAACAGTGGAAAAAAAAAAAAGCGGAAACATCAATGGGGATTGGTCAATAGTCACAAGTCAGTACAACATTGAAAACAATTGTGTGAAAAATAATGTTACTATATAAAGGTTCTGAAGTCAAAAAGAAGGAAGCTGAACTAGGAACTGCTAATATTAAAAGCCAAAAAAACGATGGCCAAAATACAGACAAGGATACACAAGCTATTAGTCAAAATGAAGGCGTGAAGGAAAACGGTGATGATGTGGAAGAAACTGTGGAAAACGGTGCTGAAGAAAAAAATGATGACAAAAGCATTTATGATTCTATAGAAGAATTCAACACAATTCTTCAAGATTTACCTCCTTTAAAATTTCCCGATCCACCTTCCATCCCTAAAGACCCACTTTTTAGTAAGCTTTATCTTTTCACATTCTGTAAGCAAGCTTCTTTGACTCATATGCTTTTATTGTAAAACGTTACAGCTAAACCTTATAGTTTTGGTAAAGATTCCTATTACGCATTACAAAAAGTGCGTGATTACCCATTTTCATGCCTTTGTAATCCTTTTGAAATAAGGTCTACACCAGAGAAGTCAGACGCTCTTTCAAAATTGAGTGCTCGAAAAATTCATTGTTCGAATCATCTTGGTTATTGTCAGTACGATTTATACAACAGCTTATCCCGTTCACTTTAAATAAATTAAATCTATTAAATTTATCTTAAAATATAAACATCTTTAGGTTTAATTTTGTCTGTTTTTTTTTTTTAATCTCCCATTTAAGTACATTCATTCACTTTTATTGCATGAATATTTTTTCAGTTTTTAGCCTTACCAGTTATTAATTGTTTGTTTTTTTACTTATTATATTTGCACACAAGAATACAACATGCTCACCTGCATGCTCTACTGTTTTTAAAATAAATATTTCTTGAATGTCGCCATAGATAAAGTAATTCATGATGCTACCACCCAAAATATAACATTTTTTTAAAAAACGCCATAATTTTTAAACCCGTATTATTTAAAAACAATTTACCTTTTATTCGTAATTTTTCATTGTCTTTCAAGCATGTTTCTTGTTAGCGTTTTTATTCGACAGCTTTTTCAAACGTTTTAAACACATAAAAAAACGACATTGACGATACAAAAAAAATGTAAATATACAAATACTTTTAAATTAAAACCTGCTGCCTATTGTATTATTAAAGTAGTACTTCTTTTATTTAGCCTTGATTTTTTTTAAAACAGCACTTTGATTTCATCCAGTTAATAGTTTTTTTCAAAGAACAATTAGGAACACTTTTGGGTAACTCTTCAACCACAGGATTTTTAAGAAATACATCAGCTTCCTTGGCAGCATAGCCTAATCCTAAGCCTGAGCCTAAAATACCAGCGTAACGGCGGCCAATCGGACACCAAAGCATAAATGTTGCACCACACACTCCTCCTATAAGTCCCTTGACAACCGCATTTATAGCTAAAGAGCTGTAAACTTTTTGTAATTCAAAGCATTCAACTTTTTCAGAAGACCTTAAAACTCTACCCTCTTCCTTTTGCACACCCGTTTCAAACGTATTCATTAGTATCACAATTGTTTTTTATATAAAAAAATGATTGATAATAAAAAGGTTACAAATTTAGCAAAACAACACCACTCTTTCCTTTTAATGATTAATAATTGAACAGAAAACCTTCCTGAAACTGTTCCACAGAATCATTCTTTTCATGTTCCTTCCAGTGTCATGGGTAATAATGATAAACCTTGCAATGCATTGTGAAATTTACACGTCACAATTTTAGCAATAAATCAAGCAAACAAATTAGAAAGTAATAACACATATAGCACTGCGCGAAGGACCACAAAAAAAACAACACAACTTTGTTACTTTAAACGACATCAATTCAACAGTGCAACGTACTTTTATCGCGCTACGGGTGGCGTAGGGTGTATCTTTTAAGATACATGCGTGACTTTTGTCGAGCTACGCGGAGAAACGTGTACCGTTCAAGCTTGGGACATGATTGTTTTTGAGCGCTCCTTATTAACGTTTTGCCCAACATTGTGTAAAATGGAAATTTATGTTCTATTGCGCAATAATTTCGTCTAAAAATCATGTAATTGGTGCCTTTGTTATGTATCTCACGCACCTTTTGTGATTGTTCTATTCAGCATTGATACAAGAGTCCATCTATAGAGCGAGATGTAGTTAACGTGCACACTGTCATTTTTTTTTTGTTAAAAAAAAAACCTTTATTATTTTCGACAACGTAACCTTTCTTTTTCTCTAAAAAATCATTGCGTTTGACAAAAAATTTTACAAGTAACTCCAGTTGTAGGAACAGTTAAATTTCTTTTTAATGAAAACAAATTAAGCGGTTTTTGTTGATAAGAAAGAATGGAAACACTAAAGCTGTTTAGAATGCTCAAAAACTGATTGATGAATATTCGCCTAGAGAAGAGGACACCAAAGCAGAATGGTTTGTGTTGTTGTAAGCAGGAAGAGGAAAACTAACCTTTTCTTCTGAGGTTAAATCTTTAAAGTGTATAACATTTTGTAATTGACGCATATCAACTGTTGGATCTTCTTGAAAAACACAATTCCACCATTGTAATTCCTGTTTTTCAATATGAATCAAAATGGTTTCCAAATTTTCTAAATACCATACAGTTTCCGAGACAAGAATTGGAAAAAGAAATTTCCGGTTTTCTAATAAAGGTAACCAAATCGTAGGTTTGCTTTTATCTTTAACATAAGCAATGGATAAAGTGTTTTGACTAATGTTTACGGTAATGTGATCTTTTGAACAAATAGGATGAGGAAGCTGAATATCTAAAGTTAATTCTTTAAGTGTTTGATTCCACCAAAACAAGCTTGTTTTTCCACCGTTTAATGTAGAAATACGTTGAGTTTGGGAACTACTATTATTTTCTTTTATCATGTCCATAAAGTCTATTTAACACACATGGTGTAACACTTTAAATATGAATACGAAGGATTCTTGTTACCAGGTTTTTGTCGAGAAGTAGTTGTTTTTTCATTATATAATGTATCAACTCTTGTTTCGACTAGGTTTGATGAAGTAGAATTTAAAGATTGCGGAATAGTCATTAAAGAAGATTCAAAAGCGTGCTTATCAAATAATTTATTCAATAAAAACTTTGCTTCGCCAGGCGGGAATCCTAGAGTTTCTGTGGGTTGCATAATATGAAAAAAATCGGTTCGTCTTTTTAAAAAATCAAAAATGACGTTGAGAAAATCTTTTAGATTCCCTTGTTTTTGTGCAATAAACAACAAATAGTCATCAAAGATAGACTGGTCCATTTTTGTCTTAATGATTTTTTTCGTGAAATTGCTGTTTATTTGTTGGAACCTACTAGTCACATAAAAAAGAAACAAATTTCGTTTTTATTAACGTTTTTCAACTTTTGTCTTGTCAAAAATGTATTATAATAAAATCTGAAGATAAAAAATTGTTTCTACACATGGCGATAAAACTAAACAAAAGAAAGTATGTGTGTTTTTTTTTGTTGTTGTAAATCACTCTTGTCGTTTATTTTTTACAAATATTAAATAGGACTTGAAAACAAATATATTCATGATTATAAAAACAATCAAAGTAGGGAGTTGTTATTTGTAGGAAAATATATAATATTTATTTATTAAAAGGTATAATATTAATAAGACAAACTAGTTGGGAATTGACGCTTTACAGATGTGAAAGCTTTATTAACACTTATTTTAAAATTATGGTATAACATAATATAATAAGATTTCTGTGGGAAGAATAAAAAGACATGAAAAGAAAATATCTTTTTTTTTTTTCTGATGAAAAAATTAACTTACCGGTGTCGTATAAAGTAATAAAGGTAAAAGTGTGAAAGTGGATGTTACCTATAAAAACGAATGTTTTTATTAAAAAGAAGAAAGGTGCGCGGAAAAAAAACCGCTTACCGCTAGAGGTAATGCACATACTAAAAAGAAAGGTAGTAAAAATAAAAGAGGAAAAGAAAATAAAAATAGCGTAGCTGTAATGAAAAATAAGGGAATAAATAACGCCGAAACTAATGGGATTGTCGTTAGCAAAAACATTATAGTAAAAGGTTCTTTAAAAACCATCATATACTGAAACAATAAAATTTTCCAAAATTCTCCATCAAACATATGCTGCAAAGGGATATCAAGAAAAGAGAAAAAAGATTTGGGGTCTAAGAAAACAAAAAGCAAAAAAGTAGAATAAACATATTGACATGAAAATGAAAAGGTATAATAAACATATTGACATGAAGATGAAAAGGTATAATAAACATATTAACATGAAGATAAAAAAGTAAAGGTCGCGTACGGTATTTAAGAGAAACATGGGGTTCTACAAGGGACGCTTGAGTCATAGAGTCTTTTGAGGACTTTTCGTATGTTTTGTGCGAAAAGGAATCCGTAAGCATCTCAGTTACCCAATGACCAATATAAGGTAATACAAGGTAGCAGAGAAGCTAAAAAAGAAAAAAAATAAAAGACTTGTATTAAAATAACTCAAAATATTACTGGTAAAAGACAAAAAAGAAAAAGGAAGAAAAAAAGTAAAATGGGAATCAGTAAAATAACAAGAGTGGGAATACAGCTTGCGAAAAATAATATGCAGATGGTAAAAGAATTAAATGGCCACACAAATTGGGTCACTTCCGCTTGAATTCCCCACTCATGGCATGTTGTTGTTTTGATGAGAGAGTGTGATTTTTCATACTCATTTGTTTTTCGCATCAAATGATTTGGTGGTACTTTGGAAGCTTGATGATCCATTATTTTTTGAATAGTTTCGTTAGCATTCTTCATTGTGGAATTTTCTTAAAAAAAAATAAACAACACAAACACAAAGAAAAACAATAAAATCACAGAGAATTTTTATTTCGTATTTGTCATTTAAAAAACAAAAGAATTTATTAATTTTGTTTCAGTCGTTAGTTAGGATTACCATACAAAATAAGTTTCAGTCCTTGAAACGGAAATGTCGACACATGCGATGTGCGCGTTTTATTTATACCATGTGAAGTATTGGTTGTTTTTATTTTCAATGTTTTTAAATTTTTTTAAAATAAAAAATAAAAATGTTTGGAAAAATTATATTACGCACTACTAAAAACATTGTTTTCTGGTTTGACGTCAAAAGTCACAAGTTTTCTTAGTAACTTTGGATATTTTTTTTTTTTTCAGAGAAACATTTAACTGTTTTAATGCAACAAGAAAAATCATTTGAATTTGTTTTAAATTGTTTTTTTACATGAGACGTATAAAAATAAAAGTGTTGTTTTTCTTAATTTTTACCCTTATAAATTACTAGAATTTTCGACAAAAACGTATCAAGGAAAAAAAAATTTTTGATTCTAGCCAAAAGATAAATTGAACGTTTGACAATCCAAAACACATTTTCCTTTTCTTTTCGTTCCGATTGATGTCCTTGACTTTACAACAGTTCAATAAAAGTGAATTATAGAAACAAGTGAGAGTTTTTTCATATTGAAATGTATCTTTTTTTTAATAATAAATGTCGACTGGTAAATAAAAGCTGTGAGTTCATTTTTAACAGACGGGAGTTTTCTTTTTAATGAAAATTTAATTCATATTTAAAAATTTAATTACGCTTTTTTTAAAAAAAAAAAAATGACTTGTACAACCTCATTAAAATTAGCCAAAACGTTAAAACAATTTCATAACACAGATTACACTACCCAATGTGTTGAAACGAATGTTTTTCAAAGTTGTTTGTGGAATGAAGAATCAAATAACAAAGAACATATGCCTCCTAAAAATATAAAACTTGTTCATGTAAATTTTCTGAGAATTTTCAAGTGGTTCACATGTGTATTCTTTCAGAGTGTTGTTCATGAAGAATTGAATCTTGTTATTTTTTTATTGAAACCGTTTACATTACTCGTGTTGTCTGGATATCGCACTTGCCTTGATAACGTCAAGGAAGAATCACATTTAGAAGAGGACCCAGAAAGTTCACCCCATGAAGTTTTCAATAAAGAAACTAATATGTTAGGGGAATGGTATCCTAAAGAGGAGCGTGAACATCAATTGATGGAATCTGTTGGAGAATTTCATACAATCGCAATTGCTCAGCAAGGAATGTATGTATTTGTTGGGACAAAATATGGTACTCTTATTGTGTGGAGTTTAAGACATAAAGATCCTTTAGTCATGGTGCGTTTGTATAACAGGGTGTCTGGTAGTTTTTTCTTTAACCTTAAGTGATACGTGGAAGGCTTCTTTTATTTATCAAGAGAAGAATACGTCGAAGGAATTTTTTGGTACCACATCTCAGGTGTTTTTAAAACCGTTTGTGTGGAGTAATATTTCCAAAGTAAGACAGCAACATCCGTAAAAAGTTTCTTGTAGCGTTAATGGCTTCTGCAGTTAATTGATGTACCTGAAGACGTGAATGAAACGTCGTCTTTCGATATTCTATCGCTGCATGCCGTCAATGTGTCTCAAGAATATGAGCATTACGTCTTGGTCGCCCTTGTAGGTCCCGATTACCTAGCTGTTGTGAATTTTGATAAAACGAATGGTGTGACGCCTATCGATGTTCTCAATTTACCATCTAAAGCTACAATTTCTAGCGTTTCTTCAGGTAACGTGACCGTATGATATGATTTACAAAGTGTGGATTCAATTTTTAAAAAATATAGGAGGTTTTGTTTCAAATCAATGGACTTTAAACATTCTTGTGTACGGTTGGGATGCAATCTTATTTTTAAAAGTAAGCCATTACTTTTTTGTTCTTTTAAAACCCCAATATAAGTTGGTATCTTTCTAGGCAACAGCTGCTTATGTTGTTCTTTTGTCTTACATAAATGTTTCAAGTGTATCTAGTTTTTTACCACTCCACCAGAGTTGTTTGTCTCAAGCACACCTACAAAAAGTGCAGGTTTCTTTTTCATCTTTATTGAATCCTCATTCCGAAGTTTATATTTGTTCCTGTTATACACTACCTAACCAACAAATTATAATAGTACTTTTAACGTTTAACTATTTAACGCAACATCTGACTATCCATTCAACAATGTTACAAGGGAGTTTTTTAAGTAATGCGTAGTAAGTTTAAAAAAGAAGCTACGTTTTTGTTCTTTAGATGCAACGTTTCTTATCCATTCGTTATCACACCACGTCACATGCCACTCTCCTTGTCATATGTCTCTGGATGCCTCTTGTTTGTGTGTGATCACATCACAAAACACCCATCTTTTCAATTTACCTTATCTTTCGCTTGTGCAAACATTACCTAATCCTCTCAATATATGTTTAGACCAAATGCATCAAAAGACAGAAGGAACTCATTTAGAGACACAAGCGATACATCCAGAGGGACAGTCGCCTGAGCAAAACAAATCATCCGCGCCTTTTGCGTTATCCGTGACGCTCACAAGTGCGATTCCTTCTCAACAAAGCATGAAAAGAATCTTCTGTGAAATAAAAAAACGGACTATGTCTTCCTATAAACTCAGCACACCTTTAGCTATTTTTGTGATGCAATGCCCTAATACGTTTCATTTAAAAGGTATCTGGTTCTGTCATAAACAAGTGTACGATTCGGCTTTATCTTCAAACTCGCCTTATCCGACCTCGTATTCTTTGGTGGATCCTTCAAAAAATATTCAAGATAGCCTTTTCATTTTAAAGCAACAAGTATGGCAGTCCACTAGTTCGATTCTATTTGAAATGAACGTATTCTTGTTTAACAAAAGTAACTTCTTGATCAACTGTTTACGCAATTATTTCCTATTCTTTTTGGCCCTTGTACTTGCCTGTCACTTAATTCTTCCCTAGTCGGCCACCTGTTCGTACACACAAAACTCTGTAAATGTCTTGCTCATGTTTTCTCTCTACTACATATAAATGAGATTTTTTTAATGAAAATTAAAGTGTTATTCTGCAACCAATATCAGTAAAAGCTCCTTGTGCTAATTTTTTTTCTTGATTATTATAATAATCCACTGAAATCGCTATGTGGGGTAGTATCATAAGTCGAAAATACCCTTCCACTCTGGGGTCCATCATAAACGTCTTTGTGCTTGAATACCAATTTTTCAATAGATTGAAATTTCCATTGAAAGGGCTCGTAGCCATCCTTCGACTCGATTTTCGGAACCGTTGAAATTTTGTGATCAAATAAAAAATTTTATCCAAGTGCAAAAAAACTCAACCAAAGGCGTTTCCCGCAATTTCTTACTGTATATAGCGAACATTGGAAAGTCCGCGGCTTTTATGTACGTAATGTTCAAGTCAAGTGTCGGGAAAGTAACTTGTGCTTTGTTTTTTTAGAACCTTTCATCAAACAAAAATTTTTTTGATGAGTCTTTTAGAGATTTTGCTGGATGAAGAAGAGGCGTGTAGAACATTTGAGGATCATGATACTAAATCTTCTTCTATTTTAGAAAGGGTTTTAGTCAAATTAACCACATTCGCTGTACTTCATGGTAGTGATCATGCAAACTGTAAGCATGTGTTTTTCTTGAAATAGCGTGACGCGATTGTGTGGTTAAATTCTGTTAAAAGACGCGTTTGTTGAGAAAAGTCCCTCTCAATCCGATAAAATAGAGCCTTCAGAAGATCTCGACATGTGGTTTGACGGTGAAGATTTTTCGAATGCATGAATGTGTACAAAAGTGTGTACCATCTAGAATCTGTGAGTTTACAAGAGATCCATTGGGTTAGTTGGACTCGATTTCTTCATATGGACGTATCCAAAGTTGCCTTTCAATATGCTAGCGGAGGGGACTTGCCGAAACTTTTCTTTTTACTGAATCGACATTTGAACGACATT
Source organism: Hylaeus volcanicus (assembly GCF_026283585.1). Lineage (NCBI taxonomy): Eukaryota > Metazoa > Arthropoda > Insecta > Hymenoptera > Colletidae > Hylaeus > Hylaeus volcanicus. The sequence continues at coordinate 601,364 of NW_026533147.1, read as the reverse complement.
GATAGAAATAAGGTGGCACGGTCAGAAAAAGTAGGAATTTAACGTACTTGTCGTGTTTTAATCTGTTCCTTTGGGATATAGGTCATGAAAATACTAGAATGTCTTCCTGTACCACTGCATTCTATTTATTCCGAAGAGTATTTAGCAAGTTATGTACGCCACACACTTTTACCAGTCGTGAAAAACAAGTAAGGGTTTATGATACAGCGTAAGACTCATTTCTCAATAAACTAGTGAATCGTTTTTACGCTGGGTTTCTTTACGCGCCTTGTCCTTGGAATCCGTTTATAAAGGACCAGTAGTCCCTTTGAAATTTTTGACTTGTATCTTTCCTGAAACGTTTGTACGTCTTGTAAAAACAGTGGAGATGGCATTTGGTTTTTCCATTTAATAATGTGCACAGAATTGTTTTCCTTCACCTTTGAAAGAAACACATGACTCGTCCAATGATGCTTTTAATCGACTCGAACATAAAACTTGCTATTGTTCTATAAATAACGTTTCTCTACCTCTAGTTTCCCTTCCTTTATTACCTGAAGTGTTTGTCACTCTTTCTGAATTTTGGAGTGGTTCCGGTTCTGTTTTAGGAAACTTGTCTAACGCACCCTTTCCTACTGTTAAAAAAGTTACATCGACTGGAAAGGACTCTCTTTTTTTTGTAACACGCATCTATTGTTTACTTTTGGAGTGCTTCCATATACAGTAGGTAGGACGATGACTGTTTGTAGGAAAACTTTGTTTTTGTTGGTATTTTCATAGAACACGCCATGAACTGACAGTGTCCTTTACTTCTTTACTTGATAACGAACAATGCTGGACAGATGTTGCGTATGCTGTGCTAAATCGCATTCGTTTACCTGAGCAGTTATCGGATGAAATCAACCACCACGTTTCCCCTTTCTGTAAATCCCATGGGTTAAATGTGGAAGAAGTTTTAGTTGCTTATATTCATGATGTGGTAGGTGGATGGGTCTTGGGTGTGTTTTTATTTTTATGACATTTATTCAGGTAGCTCAAATCGATGCAGATATGATCTTTTGTAGTGATAAAATCATTGCTGCGAGACTTCATGAACAAGAAAGACGGTAAACACAATATTTAATAACCAATGATAATTTTTTGTCGGTAGCGTCGTAGCACTTTTATACTGTCTTCAAACCGATCATATGCAAGCACAATGTTTGTTATGGTTTCTTCATACGTGGTCTCCAGATTGGTGCTTTGTATCGCTTGAAGACTTGGGTTTATTACCATTACTCAATCATTTAAAAAAAAGTCATAGCCTAGTCGAGAATCCGGTACAGCGTGCTCTTTTTAAAAAATCACACACATATACACAAACACACACAAGAATTTTCTTAGAT
>NW_026533146.1:94775-96328 GCF_026283585.1 Hylaeus volcanicus | reverse complement strand
TTTAAGAAAGCAATACGCCGCTGGCACATTGAAATAAAATTTAAGATAGCAATACGCCGCTGACACATCGTAGTGTAATTTAAGAAAGCAATAAGCCGCTGGCACTTTGAAATAAAATTTAAGGGAGCAATACTCCGCTGGCACATCGTAGTGTAATTTAAGAAAGTAGTACGCCGCTGGCACTTTGAAATATAATTTAAGGAAGCAATACTCCGCTGGCACTTTGGAGTGAAATTTAAGGAAGCAATACGCCGATGGCACTTTGAAATAAAATTTACGGAAGGAATACGCCGCTGGCACTTTGGAGTGGAATTTAAGAAAGCAATACACCGATGGCACTTTGAAATAAAATTTAAGATAGCATTACGCCGCTTGAACTATGAACTAAAATTTATATTAGCACTACGCCGCTGGAACTTTGGAGTGAAATTTAAGAAAGCAATACACCGCTGGCACCTTCAAATAAAATTTAAGATAGCATTACGCCGTTTGGACTATGAACTAAATTTTATGTTAGCACTACGCCGCTGGAACTTTGGAGTGAAATTTAAGAAAGCAATACGCCGATGGCACTTTGAAATAAAATTTACGGAAGCAATACGCCGCTGGCACTTTGGAGTGGAATTTAAGAAAGCAATACGCCGATGGCACTTTGAAATAAAATTTAAGATAGCAATACGCCGCTGACACATCGTAGTGTAATTTAAGAAAGCAATAAGCCGCTGGCACTTTGAAATAAAATTTAAGGAAGCAATACTCCGCTGGCTCTTTGGAGTGAAATTTAAGAAAGCTATACGGCGTTGGCACGTTGAAATAAAATTTAAGGAAGCAATACGCCCCTGGCCCATCGGAGTGACATTTAAGATAGCAATACGCCGCTGGCACATCGTAGTGTAATTTAAGAAATCTATACGCCGCTGGCAATTTGGAGTGTGATTTAGGAAAGCAATACGCCGATGGCACCTTGAAAAAAAATTTAAGATAGCATTACGCCGCTTGGACTATGATCTAAAATTTATATTAGCACTACGCCGCTGACACTATGGAGTGAAATTGTAGAAAGCAATACGCAGCTGGCACTTTGAAATAAAATTTAAGGAAGCATTACGCCGCTGGCAGTTTGGAGTGAAATTTGAGAAAGCAATACGCCGCTGGAACTTTGGAGTGAAATTTAAGAAAGCAATACACCGCTGGCACTTTGAAATAAAATTTAAGATAGCATTACGCCGCTTGAACTATGAACTAAAATTTATATTAGCACTACGCCGCTGGAACTTTGGAGTGAAATTTAAGAAAGCAATACACCGCTGGCACCTTCAAATAAAATTTAAGATAGCATTACGCCGTTTGGACTATGAACTAAATTTTATGTTAGCACTACGCCGCTGGAACTTTGGAGTGAAATTTAAGAAAGCAATACACCGCTGGTACCTTGAAATAAAATTTAAGATAGCATTACGCCGCTTGGACTATGAACTAAAATTTATATTAGCACTACGCCGCTGGCACTATGGAGTGAAATTGAAGAAAGCAATACGCAGCTGGCACTTTAG
>NW_026533146.1:52819-94765 GCF_026283585.1 Hylaeus volcanicus | reverse complement strand
AAGTTTAAGAAAGCAAGACGCCGCTGGTACTTTGGAGTGAAATTTAATGAAGCATTACGCCGCTGGCACTTTGGAGTGGAATTTGAGAAAGCAATACGCCGCTGGAACTTTGGAGTGAAATTTAAGATAGCAATACGCCGCTGGCACATCGTTGTGTAATTTAGAAAGCACTACGCCGCTGGCACTATGGAGTGAGACTTAAGAAAGCAATACGCAGCTGGCAATTAGGAGTGAAATTGAAGAAAGCAATACGCAGCTGGCACTTTGAAATAAAATTTAAGGAAGCAATACGCCGCTGGCACATCGGAGTGACATTTAAGAAAGCAATACGCCGCTGGCACTTTGAAATAAAATTTAAGGAAGCAATACGCCGCTGGCACTTTGGAGTGAAATTTAAGGAAGCAATATGCCGCTGAAACATTGGAGTGATATTTAAGAAAACAATACGCCGCTGGCACTTTGAAATAAAATTTGAAATAAAATTTAACTTTGATTTCGAGGCTTATACAGGGTGTCCCAAAAGTCGGGGAGGAGCCGGAAATGGGGTGTAGCTGAGACGTTTCTGAACAACAATTTCCTTTGCAAAAATGTCGGATGGGGCTTCGTTTTTGAATTATTACTAATTTTAATTCTGCCTTCACATGTTAACCCTTAGAAGCCTGATTTTCCAAATTAAATTTTAAAAAATATCAATGTATTTATGATTTGAACAATTTTGGCAGCTGACGTTTATTTTTTCAACTTTTGTTCAAAAGAACATTATGCAATGGTAACATACATACAGCCAAATATTAAAAACAAACCAATTGCAAGTATACAATTCGATATAAAAGTTCGGTATCAAATTTGAAACTTAGGGCATTTAAGGGTTAATTTCAGGCATTTTTATTACTGGTATTTTTACGTTGTAACACATGAAATGCCTCATTTTGTATTGGCAAATTTTTTTATCCACTTTCTCGAAAAATATTTCGATCCTTCAGATCTTTGACGCATTAACGCAAAGTTTAGAGTCTCCTTCATTTTAATTTTCAAACATTTACATATTTTCACCCATTTTCTTATAGTTGTAAGTTGTACATTTTAACGATTCTCATGTTAAAGTTAGATTCAAATTTATTATGATAAATTGTCATTGAAATTTTTTAACGATTACGTATTTGAAGGTAGGAAACGTGTAATTTCTTCATTAAGTGTACAGATTCGATACCTCCTATCTTGATCAGTAACGTTTAATATAAAGAAAAAGTTATATTTGCTTAAAGTTTTCATTATAAATCAGACGTTTCATGTGCTACAACCTCACACTGGTATTAACGCGTGCTGTTTTACCGGCCCGCTTGTTCGCTGGCTCGAGCCTCCTGGCTTACACCTATGCTCTGAGCGCGCGCTCCTCGAGCGCTGTGATTGGTCAGTGTTTTTCGTTAATAATTCAAAAACGAAGCCCCATCCGACATTTTTGCAAAGGAAATTGTTGTTCAGAAACGTCTCAGCTACACCCCATTTCCGGCTCCTCCCCGACTTTTGGGACACCCTGTATATATTTCCATTTGCATCTTCCATAGTTGATAATTCTGTCCATTAAACTTGTGAATTTGATACGTTCTTGATTCTGCCATTTTCACTGATTTCACTATCACTAGCAGATCATCCAACACTGCTTCAGTTAAATTCTCAACCACTTGATTTTCAAGACTCAATGTAAACGAACTTTCACCTTCGGAATGTTCTCGAATTGTCCGTTCGATGGTTTGAATTTGCACGTGCTCACTGACGTCCGATAAATCGAAATTGTCTAATGTCTCTCCTAGAGCAGAATCATCTACTTGAATCACTTTTGGAGTACCTTTACGTTCAGACATTTATTCCCGACCGCAACAATCAAAAAGAATTTTACAGACACACGCGGAAACACGTGATCTGGGGCCATAACCTTTTGGAATTGTTGGAAAATCTTTTGGAATTTTAAATAAACACCAAGAGGTGGATAATAAATCCGTAATAAGGAACAGTTATTATATTTGATGTAATTGGATTCAAAAATGAAAATATTGACTGGTTAAAGAAAAGAATTTTACAGAGCTATTCTTGCACTTTCGCGTAGACCAGATATTTTCGACAGACTGGCTGTCACACGTCTTTCTCGGTACCTTTACCTTTATTGTTTACTCACTTGGATATCAGTTGGCTCCTTCACCGCTCACACACATATATACGACATACATACACATCCATCCAGTCATTTTCGCATTATAGAATGCCAATACATATATTTTCAACAGAACGATTAAGGAAGGATCGGCCCCAGGAGAAGATGGAATAGAGTACTGCTTAATTAAAAAACTTATACACCCTTATAAAGACATATTATTTAAGTTATACAATGAAATATGGAAAAAAGGTGTAATTCCTGACAGATGGAAAAGTGCAATTGTAAGTTTTATGGAAAAACCAGGTAAAAAGGCCGTCAGACCTATTTCACTTACGAACTGTTTAGGCAAACTATTAGAAAAAATTGTAAATAAAAGACTTACTCTATGGGCTGAGGAAAAAAGGGTAATGGATCCAGACCAAAATGGATTTAGGAAAGGAAGATCAACGCTTGACAATCTAACTATCCTAACCATGGAAGCAGAGTCAACAATTGGAAGCAATAACAACATGATTGTTGCATTAATAGACATCAAATCGGCATATGATAATGTTGACCATAACATAATGATAGAAAAATTAATGGAAAAAAGCTGCCCACCAAACCTTCTGAAATATTTAAGAGCATGGACTAAAAACAGAATTATCACATGCAAAAGAACAGGAGCGGACCCAATAAAAGGATGGTTTGTTAAAGGGCTCCCACAAGGGTCAATCTTAAGCCCAATATTATATAATATATACATATCGGACATTACTGAGAACATTAAGGATAACAGTACTGAAATTTTACAATATGCTGATGATATCGCCTTATATACCAAAGGTAAGGACATTAGAGAAATCAAGAATATTTTAGAAAAGAAGATGAGGATCCTATCGAAAAACCTATCGAGAATTAAATTAAAAATAGCCACGGAAAAAACGCAAGTCTTAACACTGGGAAAGCACAATTGGAAAGGGCTCATAGGAAAAATCAAAATAGGAAATGAAGAAATAACACCAAAGGACACTATCACATTCCTGGGAGTCACAATAGACAATAAACTAACTTTTAAACGCCACTGGGAAAGCACAATTGGAAAGGACTCATAGGAAAAATCAGAATAGGAAATGAAGAAATAACACCAAAGGACACTATCACATTCCTGGGAGTCACAATAGACAATAAACTAACTTTTAAACACCACATGGAAGCAGTAACACAGAAATTAAGGAAAAGATTAGATTTATTGAAATACATTGGAGGAATAAGGAAAGGAGCTAATCCTGCGACTATGGTCATGTTATTTAAATCAATTATTAGATCAGTAATAGAATATGGAAGTATGATATATTTTCCTTTCAGAGAAGGCAAGAAAGAACTAATCGAGCGTTCGCACCATGCAGAAATTAGAACGGCTATGGGATATAGGATAACGACACCTCTCAATGTGATGTACATGGAAACAGGGGTGATGAAACTAGGAACAAGAGTGGAATTACTTACATATAGATATATGTACATATTAAAAGAAAGAGAAAATAAAAGAATATGAGAATCAATTAAAAATGCTATAAGATATAAACACTCGAACAAAGGGGCTGTTCAAAGGTTCGAGATAGCCTATAAAACCATAGAAGAAGAAGATCAGCATATCTATAAGTCGGAAGAGGAAATAGGAGTGAATAATTTACAACCAGATAGAAATAGTAGACTAATAGAATCCAGGATATCTTGGAGAGCGGGATTATCAAGAAGGGATATAGAAACTCCAGAGGAGGACCTCAAAAATGAAATTAAAAAGGATTTGGGTCTTGAGAAGGAAAATAACATCGTATGGATTTATACGGATGGATCCAAGAAGGAAGGAGCTGAGGCCAATGGTATTAGACTAGTAATTAATTTTGATAATACATGGGAATACAAGCTATTCTTATACCATTTTAAATAAAGCAACAATATATACAACGGAAGCTATAGCTATTATGAAGGCAATGGAATATAGCAATTTGCATTTTAAAAATAAAACAATCATCATCCTTACAGATTTTATGAGTGTCCTGAAAAAAGTTGAACAAGAGAATCTTAGTAAAGCAGACACACCATGGAGTTATAAGATAAGGAAAAAATTAGACGAACTCTACCAAAAAGAAATAACAGGAATGCAACAAAACCAAGACAGTACAAGAATCAGACTGGCTCATAAGAATATCAAAGGAAATGAACTAGCGGATGAAGCAGCTAAAAGAGGACTAAAAGGTAACTTGGAAGAAGAAATTAAGATATCAATAAGAGACCTTAAAGTTAATAGAGAAATATTGTTATGGAAGAGGAACGATAGGAACTTAGAAACACAAGGACAAGTTAAGGGAAAAAAATATATGGACAGGCCAGTTAAAAAAATTGGAAAGAAAAAAGTCTGATTTTGGGACATAACGGACTGGGAGAGAGCTGACATAACTCTCTCGAACCGAATAAGATCTAATCACTTCAACTTAGGTGAATCTCTTTTCAGAAAGAATTTAGTGGCATCACCAGAATGTGAATGTGGCCACCCATGCGAGAGTTTAAACCACTTTATATGGGACTGCCCAAAATACAAGGCGAAAAGGAAACATCTGGAGAAGATCCTTGAGAATGAAGGAGTGGACCGAAACCAAGATTTTGATCTATTAATTAACAAAAATACCAGAGAGATTATGAAAGCTTTCGTAGATTATGCTAAGAAGAGAAGAAGAACAATTTAAATATAGATTTAGTAGATAAATAGACTTATAAAAAAAAAATATATAATGGTAATGCATTGTAAGTAACTGAATATAAAAACATAAAGGGATAACAGAAAAGAGGAAATAGGAAGTAGGAGATGGAGGATAGAAGAAAGAAAAGAAAAGAAAGAGCCAAACAAACAAAATTAAATAATTAATATAAAGATGTTTATTGACATTAGAATACAGTTAGAATAAAGTAGAAGAAAACATAACATGTATCAACCACAAACTGAGACTGTTTAGACATTTGCCTAGATGTCCGTGGCCTGGAAGTCAAATGCTTGGGGTGGCCAGGCAAGGTCAAGGTTTTGATGAATAAGAATTATTTTAAAATGTAAAATAATGAAAATGTACTCAAATTGTCAGCGTTTTAAACTGACAAATTATCTGAAAGCCTGTGAGAGGAGGGGTATCTGCGTCAATGAATTACCTTAGAAATATTTTAAAACACAATAAAATGAAAATGTACTCATATTGTCAATGTTTTAAATTGACAAATTATGTGAAAGTCTGCGGGAGAAAAAGTATGGGTATTGATGATCTGAGAATGCTTTGCCTGGCCACGCCAAGCATTTGACTTCCAGGCCACGGACATCTAGGCCAATGTCTAAACAGTCTCAGTTTGTGGTTGGTACACGATTTAGCTTCTTCATTTCACCGCCAAAGTGCGGAGCAGTCAGTTTACATGAGTTGTCATTAGGGTCCGAACGTCTGCACTGTTGAACACAGGATTTTAGCTGCGCATAGTTGAAAAGTACCGAATTTTTCATTGTGTTCTACAGTGTCGCCTTTGCACTTTGCTGGAAAGCACCTTCACGTACTGGCAGCTCATTTCGATTTCACTTCTTTTTCTACTTTCTTGAATTTTTTTAGGGGGATCTTCTATTTTTCTATGATTACTCTTTAAGTCTTCCACTTTTTCATGTACTTGGTGTAATTTTTTTACTTTTTTGAAGTTTTTTATAAGGATTTCACTTCTTTTTACAAAGCTAATTTCTATAGTGAATGACTTCAAATAATAGAAAGTGGAAGATCAGTTTGAATCCTTTAAGGTTTCAAAAGTACGCTGAACGCATTGCAGGAAGTCTCATTGCCAGAAATTTATGAAAGAAAAAATGTAATTACTTTATCAGTAACATTTAAATGCAATAAGACTTTCTGTCATATGTCGTGGGTACTTTTGAGAAATTAAAGGATTAAGTTTGACCTCTCTTCTTCTATATTACTGTAATACAATAAATTATGTGTTACAAATAGTGGATCTCTGTTCATTTTCTCATTATTTAAATTTCTTGTACTTTTGAAAATTCTAAGGACTGAAACTGATATTGCAATACGATTAATTGTGCATTACAAATAGTTGATTTCTTTTTTTCATTTCTTACTTCATCTTTAACATTTAAATTTCTTGCAGTGAGACACCTTCCCATGCGTTCTGTATACATTATCATGAATACATCTGCAACTACATGTGAAAGGATTGATTGCGTTTGGTAAATTCCTTGTCGAGCTGCACCAGAGCATAGCAATTTCGCTCCAACAATGGTTTTATAAACAATAAAAGTGTCCATAAATTTTTGCAAATGGGAACATCATGAATTCATGTATCATGAAATACGGAAGGTTCCATCGCGCTCGATAATTTCCTCACCGAGTTACATCATATAATAGGAATTTTGCGATGACAATAGTTATAAGCAATACAGAAATTCATAAATTTTTGCATCTGTGATCATTGCGAAAACCTCTCCGGCAGCAAAATGTAAGGGGTTTCATCGATTTCATCGGATTCAGGCCAAACATACGTGAAATAGTACGCTTTTTGCGATAAAAAGTGGTAAAAGATAAGACAAGGACAAATGTTTTACTATGGGACCAAATGGCAAATGCTCTTCCAGATGCAAGGAGTTTCAATCTGATTGGTCCATCCGTCTCGGAGTAAGAAGCTAGACAAAATGTTTCTTTTACGCGACCAACTGGAAGAAATATTCGACAAAATGCAAGAGGTTTCACTCCGATTCATCAAGCCATCTCGACGTAATCGGCAAGCATACCTAAAAATCACGGTTTTTTGGTAAAAAGACGGGTAAAAAATGACAAATTGCAAAGAGTCTTGACAGCAGGATCACCGGGGGAACATGCTCTACAAGATGCAACAGGTTCCATTCCGATTGGTCAAGCCATCTCGGCGTAAACGGTGAACAGACATTAAAAAAAAAAAAATATACATGTCGAATTGAGTAACCTGCTCCTTTTCGAAGTCGGTTAAAAATGAAGTATGAAATAAAAAATGTGGTCCACTATTTCTAACGCACAATTTATTATATTACAATACCAGATTCAGTCCTTTAAGTTTTCAAAAGTACGCACAATGCATGTCAGAAAGTCTTGTTGCAAGAAACCAAATGTCACAAATGCAAACTGACAGTTACAGGTTAGAAATGAACGAGCGGCATGAGTGACAGCCATATTACAATTCCGACCGATGAGCCTTGCCGACTGATTCCGAGAGTTGACGAATCGACGAATGGTCTTAGCTCCTATTGACTAAGTGTTGACGAAAAGAATAAGAATCAGAATCAGAAGAAAAATCTTCAATTTCTGACTGATTCATGACATGATATTACGATATCTCAGTTGTACATAGACCGATTTTATCGACTTTGGTTTTATTAGAAAGCTTATATGCGATTTACATTAGAAAAATGACTTTAGATTTAGAAAATACAGCAGACGTGACGAGATATTAATGACAGAAGTTTCGGGTTAAGTTGGAATCGCAGTTTTACGAGTAAAAGATACGTGGTAGCGCCAGCGCCAGTATACACGGTGGCGTATAATTTTTCATGTACTTGGCGTCGAGACGCTACCGCGTCTCTAAATAAACAACTAACTAACTTGCTCCTTGAGAAAAGTTTTCGTTGGACAAGAGGGGGGAATGGAAGTACCCTGAACGACTTCCGGTTTAACGGCCGAGGGGATAAGACGTGTTGTAGATACGTGCTGAACTTTTATGGTGAAAAACCGGGAAAAAATCCTAAAGTATAGTGAAACCCGTTAGGAAATTTTTCCGAGGGGTAGAGACTTTAGGGTAACAGGGTTTTGAAGGACTCTAGGGCATAAAGCCCCTAGAAAAGAGCTAAAAGACTAGGAGGTGTGGGGAGTGGGGGTAGTGATACCCCGTTTTATCCTTACCTAAAAGTTAGAAACTATAGTGAATAGAGAGTGGTCGTTTAACAAGTGTACCCCCCCCCCCGCGGGGGAACCCGCTTGGAAAAACAGTTTCTCATCTAAAAAATGGATAACAACAGGAAAAAAGACCAGGAAAGAGAACCCAGTAGAAAAAAAACAGTAGAGGAAACGAAAAGAAACATAGAGAATCAAGGAAAGGAAATGGAAATAGAAACGATTGAGTCAAAGGAAGTTAAAAAGAACACTAAGGAAAATGAGGACTAAGGAATATGTGAAGATTTAGAAATTTTAGAAGAATATAAAGCTATTGTTAAAAAAATGTGCGACAAATGGGAAAAAAACCGGAAGAGAAAATTGAGGGAGCCACTTGTGACACAGGCCTGGCTTCCACCAATCGGAAGACGGAGGATACGGAATCCACCAATCCTATAACGCCACCGTGCAAGACAGGAAACAAGAATACCAGCAAAGATCCACAAACCTGCCCCCCGGTGGGAAAAGAAGAAATTGAAACAACCGTTAAGTTGGGGAAGGAGGGGAAAGGATAAGCGAGATCGAACAAAGAGCTTCAGACGAACATAGGAACTCGAGAGGAAAGGAACCAAGAGAAATTAGGTATTTTAAAAGAAAATCAGGATAGAACAAAGGACAGTGAGTGGTGGCTTGCAAAAAAGAGAAAAGTAGAGGAAATCAAGGAGGAATGGGAAACACAAAAAAAGCAGGTAAAGAAATCAAATAGAAAAAGACAAGATCAGAGGGTGATAAAGTGACTAAAACACAAACTACACATTTTGACACCACATGCACCGACGAGACAACAGGGACACATGTGTCTCATAGCGAATCGAAATCAAACAAAACTAACCAACATTGCTTACTACAATTACAGGAAGTAAGTGAGCCCATAAAAAGAGAAATAAATATAGAAGCATTAACAAATAAAAATACTAGGAATAAGGAGGAAATTAGTCATTTTCGAAACAAGGATAATTCGAACATACAAGGTAAGAGATTAACTCAGCTATATGATAAGGATCTGGTGAGCAAGGAGTACACGGTGACTGTAGGCCTTGGAAAAAAGCACGTGTCTAAAAACAAAAAAAATAATTTGATTAAAATATATCGATGGATCAGGCAGTTCAAACCAACACCAATATCAATAAAAATGGTTGGTTTTAATCAGACTGATATAATTTACAGGAACAAGGAAGAAGCAAACTATATAATTATGGAAGGTAACAAGGAAAACAGTAAATGCTATGCGAATATTCCATTCAGGAAAATGATAAGAAAAGGAGTGATCCATGAATGGGAAGATAGCGTAGAAGAACTAGAAGCCGAACTTATGCCAGTACAGGGGAAATTCAAGTTGGAAAGATTAAAGAGAAGGATATATAAAGACGGTGAAGTTCAATGGACAGAAGGAAGAGCTATTCTTATAACCTTCGAAGGAGATTCCCTTCCAACGAGGGTACTAATCGGATATGGTCATGTGTGGTTACGAGTTGAACCTTTTATGGAGTCAGTTAAACAGTGTTTTAAGTGCTACAGATACGAGCATTCACAACAAATTTGCAGAAGCAGTGTGAGTAATTGTAGAAGGTGCGGGGAAGAGAGACATGGAGAATGTCAAAAACAGCCTCACTGCACAAACTGTGCTGGCCCTCGCCCCAGTATGGCAAGAGAGTGTCCCATCTATCAGAAGGAAGTCAATATAAAAAAGGTGATGGCGTACCGAAACTGACCGTATAATACGGGGAAAACATATATAGAGAATAAATACCGTAGTGAGAACATGGAATGAACTAACATGAATGTAAAACAAGGAAAATGGGACTTTCCACCCCTACAAGCCAAGCACAAGGTTGAATATTGGGAAGATAAGGAAGTGCTTGGACTGGTGTATAAAACAAATAAATGGAACGAACAAAAGGAAAAGGAAAGGAACCCGGAAAAGCCAAGGAACCAGGAATATTTTGAACCTGATAAAAATGAAGAAGAACTAATGAATAGGAACGGGAATACTGTCGGAAAGAAGAAAGAAGAAAAAGAGAAATCAAGAAGACACCCATTGAATTACCATGATGAATACAAAGGCCCTTACCGAAATACTTTCGGACCACTCCTGCAGCAAGAGGGGACTTGGTTAGGAGGAGTGGTGGTGTGCGTGTGGGTAGCGAGAGTAGAGTGTAAGAAAAGCGTTTAATGCGAGTAGTGTAGCGATAGTTATAGACACAGTGATAAGGATTAGGCAGGGTACAAGAGGGAGAGTAAGGGCAAGTGAAGGTGAGGTGTAAAAAAAATATTAAGGGGTGTTACGGCTGATTTTGTGTGGTTCAGCCGATTGATAGGTTATGTGATGGGCAACGACGGCTATAAATCAGAGCATGATAGTTCGGACGACGAGGGGGCAGTAGGTAAAGTAGGCACGGTAGGGAAAATAGTGGCGGAGCCGAGAACGACAAGAAGATGTCGGCCAACAAATGCCGATAAAACAGCGAGACACGAGAAGGAAAAAGAAAGAATGGAGGAATTCATAAACAAAGGTAGGAAAGAGATAGTAGATGACAGGATAGGGGTTGCGACAGGAAAAACAGGCAATGAAGAAATATTGAAAGTGTTAGCTGGGTTGGTGGATGAAATAAGAAGTTTGAAAAAGGAAATACGTACAAATAATATCAGGATCGCGGAAGAAATTATAGAAATTAGGGAAGAAATGCGGGAAAAAGAAATAGGCTGGGAGTTAAAAGTAAAAGGAATGGAAAATAAAATTATGGACGTAGAAAATAAAGTAGGGCAGTTAACTAGAGCTGGGGAGAGAAATAGCTGTATTAGCTCGGGGCAAGAAAGAAGGGATTTAGAGGAAAGAATAAAGTCGATAGTGGTTAATAAGGTTAAAAAAGAGATGGGTGGGGAAGTGGTAAAAATAAGAGAGTGGATGGAAAGGCAACAAAAAATAGAAAGGAAAAACAATTTAGTAATAAAGAGTCTAAAGGTACGGCAAGACAATATAAAAACGCAAATTGAAAATTTTCTGCAGAGCGAATTAAGAGTAAGGAGTAAGATAGTTTGGGCAAAGGAAATCGGTAGAGGGGAAAAGAGTGTAGTAATAGTGGGAATGGAAAGTTGAGAAGACAAGCAAGAGATTATGAGAAATAAGAGGGGGTTAAAAGGTACGAAGGTATTCATAGATCATGATTTAACGAGGCACGAGAGGGAAATACAGTATAAACTAATAGAAATCGCGAGGGAGGAGAGAAGTAAGGGAAAGGAAGTCAGAGTGAGATTTCAAAAATGAAGAATAAACGGAGATTGGGTGAAGTGGAATGAAAGGGCGGGAGGGGTAAGTAGCCAGATTTTTTAGAAAGGGAGCAACCGAGGAGAGCAAAGGTAGCAGAGGAGTTTGGAGGTGGTAAACGTAGAGAAACAAGGTTGCTCGATGAAACAGAAAGAAGGGAAAAAGCAATGAGTGAAAGGAGGAACAGTACGGAATCGAAAGAGGAGAGGGAGGGAAGGGGAAGAAGGGATCAAATGTTATTTTGGAATGTAGCTGGAGTGCTCAACAAAGACAGGGATTTCTGGGAATTTGTGAAGGGTTTTGGCTTTGTAGGTTTGACGGAAACATGGATTGATGAAAAAGGTTGGGAGAAGATAAAAAATATAATGCTAAAGGAATGTAATTGAAAATGCCAATATGCCATACTGGAAAAGGAAAAAGGAAGAGCGATGGGGGGAATTATCACAGGAGTAAGTAACCGGTGGGGTGTAAATGAAGAAACAATACAAGCGGAAGGCGTGAGGTGATGGGCAGGGTGGAATCGGATCATCAGCCTATTGTTATCACGCTTGGGGAGACGGAAATCCGAGAAGAGGAAGGAAAGGAAAAGGGCGAAAAAGAAATAGAAAGTTGGTGCTGGGAGGAAGACAAAGTGCAATCCTTTAAAGATAAGACAGGTGACAGAGTATTCGAACAGGAGGGAGTAGAAGAGAGTTGGATTGAATTAGGAGAAGGAATACGAGAGTGTGCAGTAAGGAGAAAGAGGAAGATCAAAGAAAGAAAGATAGGATATAAACTCTGGTGGGATAAAGAGTGTGGACAAAGAAAAAGGAAACTGAAAAGACTGTACAGGAAATGGAAGGCAGGAAAGGTGGAAAGGGAAGAATACGTGAAAGGCAGAACGGAGTTAAGGAAATTATATGAGGAGAAAGAAAAGAGGAAAAAAGAAGAAGAATTAGAAGAGATCAAAGGGGCAAAAACGGAGGCGCAAATATGGAAGTACATAATCAAAGAGCGGAAAAAGAGAATCATGATAGGAAAGAGCATCAGAATAGAGGAATGGGCAGAACATTTCAGAAACCTATTGGGGGGAAGTCAGGAAAAAGTGACTGGAGTAAGAAGGGAAAGAGGGAGTGAAGGAGATGGAGAGGAAGAGCTGTCTCATGGAGAAATAGAGGAGCAGATACCTAGAAGTTGAAGAAGGGGAAGGCGTCAGGGGAAGACGGGATACCAGCGGAGGCATGGAAACATTGTCAGGGTAGGACTAGGGAGAAACTAAGAGAAATACTAGAAAAGGTATGGAGAGGGGAAGGTTTCCCGAGGGATTGGAGGAAAGGGATTATAGTCCCGATTCATAAGAAGGGGGATACAGAGGAGGCCAAAAATTATAGGGGGGTCTCACTTCTGAGTACAGCATATAAAATATACGCGGCAATGCTAAATGGGAGACTGAAGAAGGAGGTGGAGGATAAGAAGATCCTACCAAAGTCGCAGGCAGGCTTCAGAAAGGATAGAGAGACGATGGATAATGTCTATGTACTGCAACACATACTGGAAAGAGAAATAGCTAAGAAGAGGGGAAAGCTATATACGATATTTATAGACTTAAAGGCAGCGTTTGACAAGGTGTCAAGAGAAGAACTTTGGAGGGTGATGGAGAGAAGAGGAATACGTAGGGGGTTGATTGAAAGAGTTAAGGAAATGTATCAGGAAACAGAAAATGTAGTGAAAGTAGGGAAAGAATCGTCGGAAAGTTTTTGGACAAGTGAAGGAGTAAGACAGGGATGTCCGATAAGCCCAACACTGTTTGCGATATTCATATCAAAGTTGGGAGAGGTGTTGAGGAAAGCACAGACAGGAGGAATGGTAATTGGCAAAGAAAAGTTTTGATCCTTGGCATATGTAGATGACATAGTGTTGGTATCGAAGAGGGCAGAAGAGC
This sequence comes from Hylaeus volcanicus, assembly GCF_026283585.1. Lineage (NCBI taxonomy): Eukaryota > Metazoa > Arthropoda > Insecta > Hymenoptera > Colletidae > Hylaeus > Hylaeus volcanicus. Next base: position 81,449 of record NW_026533146.1, on the reverse strand, counting down.
TGGAAGAGATGTTGAAAACGCTGGAAAGCTATCTAGAGAAAAGAAAGTTAACTCTAAACGCGGAAAAATCCAAAATAATGGTTTTTAAGAAAGGAGGGGGGGAGAGGGAGGGAGTGGAGATGGAAAGGTAAGGTTCTGGAAACAGTAAAAGAATTTGTATACCTGGGGGTACGTTTCCAAAGGAATGGGGACATGGTCAGGCACGTGAAGGAGAGAGCGAAGAAAGCTAATATAATAATCAGGCAGGTATGGGGTATAGGGGAACGTAAATTCAAGAAGGATTTTAGGAAAAGGATGCTAATGTTTGACAGTCTGGTGACAGGAGTAATGTTGTATGGGGCGGAGATTTTCGGATGGAAAGAGAGAGCAGAATTAGAAGCGATTCAAACGAAATATATCAGGTGGTGTCTAGGCTTGGATTGCTGCACATTATTATATATATTACTAGAGGAGTCAAAAAGGGAAAAAATAAGGATGAGAGCGGGAATAAAAGCGTTGAGATTCGAAAAGAAAATCAGGGTGTTAGTGAAGGAATGTCTAAAGGAGAAGGAAAGTACAACAGTAGAGACCAGGAATAGCAGAGAAAAAACAGATTATCTCAGGAGAATTGAGTATATCCAAGCGGGAATTGAGGTATTACGAGACGAAGGAAGAGACGTTGTGAAGGAATTAAAGGAGAGAGACAGTCAAGTACAAAGACAAGTGCAATTCAATAAAATAAAAGAGGCTAAATACAATAGTAGATTTAAATATATTGTAACGATGCTACGACCGGAATATCTAGTAAGACAGGAAAAGAAGATAGCCAAAAATATATTGCGAGGGTAAGATGTGGAAATTTGGAAGAAGAGAACAAGTATTGGCTGAGGGAGGAGGATAGGAGGTGTATTTTGTGTAATCTAGAGATAGGAACACTGAAACACTACACTGAGGAATGCCAGGAGCTAGAAAGAGGGGAATTAAGTGAGGAAACATTGGTAGAGGGGAGGGCAGAGGAGAGAGTTGCAGAATGCGTAAGGAAGTTGGAGAAAAAGCGAAAGGAAAAGAGCGGAAAGTAAAGAGAGAGGTGGAGGACAGAGATAAGAGGATGGGGGGTGACTTAGAGAGTGGCAACATATGTATGTGTATATTTATATGGAATATATTTATGGATAGTTTATATGTTTTGGTGTCTATATGTCTATATGTTTGTATGTTTATATGTTTAGATGTTTTATATGTTTGACATGTTTATATAGTTTTGATATATCTATGTGCGTTTAAGTAAAATATAGGTATGTTAGGATAGGTCTAGGTTTATATATACATATAAGTTAGGGGAAATAGATAGTAGTTAAGGGAGTGGACTCCTTCGCCGAAAAGATCGACGCGACATAAAAACCGAGCGGCCACTAGAAGAAGTAAATTCAGTAAAACATTTAGCCAGTAGAGAAGCTGAATGCAATTTCTGCTGTTCAAAATCTGATGCTGATAAGGTAAGGTAAGCTTTATAAGCAAGCGAGACGTCAACGACAATGTATCGTTGGAGCGAGCAGCCGTGCCGGAACACACTCACACATGTAACGCTCCGTGGCATGTCCGTGTGCCTACGAATAGGCTACATGATGACGCGATACCTGAAAGTAAGGGTCTAGCGGCTAGAAGAAAAATTATTGTAAATATCATTGTAATCAGAAAAATGTCACAAATGTAATATTGCAAGTCTCGCTTATTCGGCAGAGTCTAGTCGATATTTACAATAATTTTTCTTCTTTCCTATACCTGAAAGTAATTTATGACTACAACAGGAGGAGGACAATACAACTAAAAATAAAGTCAATAATTTAAAAAATTTTTTTTATTTATTAATTTTTTTTTTTATTTAACTCCTTTGAAAACGTACACGTTTCCTCCCCCCTTCACCCCTTCCTCTTCCCCTTCTGCCTCTCCTCCAGTTATTTTTATACATGTTACCGCGAAGGCGGCGTAACATTTTGTTCTGTAAAAAGTGAATGAAAATTTAAAAATAACATATTTGAGATTGCTGATGTAATTCAAATATATTTAGGGTAACTTACCATTTTTTTCTCCAACGCGTCCAGTTTTTGTGTGGTGTGAGAAAGAGAGAGAGAGAGTTCCGAGCAGTAGCGATAGTTACATGTCCGTTAGTAGATCCGCGAATTGTAAGGAGTAATAAATATTTATACCATATTATACCTATAAAACTTTATTGAAATCAATAAGAATTAAAAATGAACTACAACACGATAATATCGTTAACTTACAGACCTATTTACATCTAGGAGATATAAAAAAGATATGACATGAAAATTTGTTTAGAAAATGCTCTTTCATTAATTGTTATATAATTAATTTAATATTTATATTTTATTATAATTATTTTTAAAAGTATCCATGATCTGAAATAAAATACTTTAGTTTTATAAATACATGCATGATCCGACGTAAAATATTTTTTTACTATTTACTATTTAAAATATCTATTTTACCCAGCTCTGAGCCCGGTCTCATTCAAAAAGCGCTCGTCCGGATCACGACCTTCCCTTGTGAGCTGTTGAACGTTTTCGAAACGGCTTTTTCTCCGCGTCGTCCATTATCATCTCGAAGATAAACATTCCAACTGATTTGCTATTGAACCAGAAAGAAAAGGTATATTAACAAAATGCGGAAAAAAATGAAAGATATACTTCAAGATTTAAAAAGTAAAATTCCTCTCTTCTGCTTACCTTGCCAGCTGATGCTCGTTCGCCGAGTCGTCGGTCAACATCACGACGATCACTATGTCTCCGGGTATCACACTTGTGTCAACTTCGTAACAATAGTCCAGATGATTCGTTGCTACAACATAACAAAAAAGAAAATTAATATAATCTGAAAATATAAAAGGTAAGGTGACACGCGAATCAATAGATTTCCACATCACCCTTGAGGTACTATTGTTGATGCGTTTTTTTTTTGTCAGTGGTATCCCCTGTAGGCCTATTCCACTGTGTCACCAGCTGATTGAGTCAGCTGGGTTGCACTTTTGTAAGTGCACTCGACGTCTGAAAATTGCAACTTTAATATAATATTTTAATATTATATTCATTCGCTGATAGAATCAGCGAGTCTGCGCACTTATCTGAAAGTGTGCAGCTCGACGTCGGTTAGCGTTTGGATCGTCACTTTATAATATTAAGCTTTTTTTTCTTACTTACCTTCACTTTTTGATATTTTGAGGCTCCCGTATTGGCATGCCTCTGTTATATCTGCTGTCAACTATTTCTGGCAGCATACAATTCAGATAAAATTGTGTTAATTTTGGTTCCATTTCTCACTTCCAAAAATCGTCATCCTTTTCAACACGAATGGACATGATTCCTTTCTTGGTCCACAGACATAACAGGCAGTATTTTCTACCCGTTATGTGTAATTGTCCTTGGATTTGGTAGAAGTACGGGTGTGTTTTGCGCAATGCGCTGCCCGTACTGTCGGTAAATATGGCCTTCACAGACTTCTTTGTTGTTATTGCCTCTTCTGGAGTAACATCTTCTGCAGATTTCGGGCATTTTATTTCTACAATGCCGTCTTCACCGATAACGCCATCCGACGATGCTCCCAAACAGGGTAGGATGCGTCGATGAAAAGACCACATTTTTTTATTTCAATGTTTTCCTTTTTCGACAATTCTCCCCGAGCAATTTCTTCATTCTCCCGTCCGTATTCTACGGCAGGAACGTTCAATACACGTGAATACAACAGAGACTGTACCATCTTGGCACACGGTGTATCTTTGCGTCGGCGGCAAACTTTACCGAAGTTGGACGCTGTCAAAAGTTTTGACTTGTGAGCCAACCATTTCCTGCTTTTACATTGTTCTATGGTTTCCTGCTCAATTTTTTCTTGTTGATTTTGCCATTCGTTCAGCATTTCCAGATGTTTCTCTTTCTGGAGATCGAACATAAATTCATCCATGTCTGACTTCTGTGCATTTGGTCCGTAATCATTATCTTTACTTGCACGGAAATTTTTCTTTTTGGTCTCGATCTTCTTTTCTTTTTCGGCATTTGTCAATTCTTTCTTCTTCTTCGAATTCTCTAGATTTAGTAACAGCTGTGGCGGCTCTTTTCCACACGTTCTCTGTAATCGAGACAACACTTATTTAGTGTTGTACTGAATTACAGCAGCGGCACATCTTCCTGTGTATGATCCTCTTTGGCCAAAATTAATGCGTTTTCCGCAAATATATTTCGCAATGATGGCATTAAAACTTTCTACTGTATTATTGTTGGTTCGGTACAGTAAGCTTTTTGCGTGTGCCGCCAACGATCGAAGAATATCTTGTATTTTTTTGGTAAACTCCCAGGTTTAATAAATGTGGGACGATGTTTTGTTCACTCTCCTTCATCGTTCCGTTGCAGAAATATCCAATTCTTTTGCAGTCTTTATGTTCTCCAAACACGTGGCTGGATACATTCATAATATCTTCGTATAATTTTTGTTGTCTCTGTAATATCGAAGTATTTTCATTAAATCTATATTCTGCAGCTTTTGTAATTCCCATACGCATCCGTCGAATATTATTTTCGATGGCTTGTCTATAACAGCCCGGCGGAGTCTTCTTCGCAACTTCTTTTAACTTATTGCCGAAGTTGCGCAACAAGTGATTCGTGGATTCAATTTTCTTTACACGAATCATATTTTTATATGGGTCGCAGTCTAAAATTTTTTTGTAGACGCTGCTATCGCCATCAGCAATCAGTGTCGAATAAATTAATCCTCTTTTTTCGACACTGCTCTTGAAACCTTCTGCGATGGCATCGCTCTCCATCTTGGTAGACGCTTTATTTCTACCCCAATTTTTGAAACATTAATGGTGTGGCGGGTCGTTTTCTTTTACGGCTGCATTCCGGCATATACAACAAATTTTGTTCTTCGCACCAATAAATAATACTTTCTTGGTATGATAACCAATGATCACACCAACACCGGACAGTGAGTCGTACTTTCCTGTTCGGTACGACCTTTTCATCCAGCTTCCGTCTGCAACTACAGGAATATGTGGAATTCCACATGAAAGGACATCACCTCTTTCAACGGCTAGCCTTTTTTCTTCTTTTGCCGCTGCTACCATTTCTGTTTCGGCAGCAGCGATTATTCCTATATTTCCTATATAGGACATTTCCTATATTTCTTCTTTGAAATGCAAGGGACATTGATAGATGTCAAAAAGTCCTCCATTTGTGCGTAGCCGCCTCCACTGAGAATGTTTGCTGCAACTGCATTCTCAGTTGTATTCATTATCTGAGCATTTTTAGGTTGGCTGTGCACTTCGGCTCTATAATTGCACATCTTGCATTTTAGAATAAGGGTTGAATTTAAACACGATCTTTTCAGACCTCTTATTTCCAGGTGCCTTGTTGAACATTCAAACGTTTCTGAATGTTCGCCGATCAATTTTATCTGGTCGAACACGTGGTGCATGTCAACAATGTTGAACCCGTCAGACCGACATAACTTTTCGTCTGATTTCGTCGTTTCTTTTTCTACGACTAGATATTCTTCTTCGTCAGTGGTAGTTTCTGTCTGCATGACGACGTCTACTATCCGATGAAATTCTTCTTCTGTTTCATTTCTTGTATCTTCTATTTCTTCTTCTTGTCGATCTTGACATTCATTCTCTACAATGTCTCTTCCATCTAATTCTATTTCCATTGCTTCTTTCATTTGTAATATTTCATGTGCCGTTGCAGCTGACACAGTTTTAGTCTGCTCCTCTTCGCAAACTTGTTTACCTAACCGCTTCAATCTAGAAACAAAATAACACAAAAACCTGCTATAACGATATGGCCTTAAGTTTCCCTTATACAGACATATTTTTTTAAATCTGGAGACTTGACATATCGCGAAATTAAACTGATTTAAAATGAACGCTGCACATATTTTTAAAAAACAGTCTGTAAAAAATGCATTTTGAAAAAAATTAGGTACATTCTATTTTACGACGTACGCGTTTATGAAGTTTTTTCAGATTTTTTCACTGCAAAATGGATTTTTAAAAAGTTCAAAAATTTTTAAACATTTGTTTTTTAGAAATTATGAAATGACCACGTTTATATTTTTACACTGTTAATGTCTTCTTATGATTATTGGTCTGTAATTTTTTCATATTTTTGGAAGTGGTGGAACGATGTTGGAAAAATGAAAAATCGATTGTTGTTTATATTATTACCTTAATTTGTCACCAAACTATGTTCATATTGTGTCTGTTTTAATAGTTTATTACCGTTATTATAGTATGATATTTTCAGATTTTTTGCACAGGTGTGCCACATACAAAAAAATTATAAATAGATATTTTCTAACTTTCCACCGTCGATTTTGGTCAAATTCTAAAATTGTCTACAAAAATTATTTTTCACATTCTCGGTCAAAATGAAGCATATTTTGTTAAATAACATATTGGAGTGACTTCTATTATTTATAAGAAAAAAATTCCTAAAAAAAAGAATAAAAATGGTTTGAAAGAAGTGATTCACGGAAAATATCTTTTTTTCGAAAAAATATATTTAAAAACAGGTTCATATTATTGGATTATGGAATTTTTAAATGAACAAATTCACACTAAATATTTCATATCAAATATTCTTTTATTTTAAAGAACACGGAAGGACGTCTTTATTCTTCTAGCGAGACTAACAGCTCTTTCAAAAGCACATAGGAAAATCGGCGCCCAGGTCGTAGAAGAAAAGACGGCTTGGGTCTGCCACATGTTTTTCACACTGCTCTCCTGAACATAAATACTGTCAGAGGCCCAACTACGAAAGACAGAAAAAAAGAAGCTTTCACTTTTGTAAAACGCAGTGTCCCTCAACTCTAGATTTATTTTTGTTACGTTTATTATTAAATGAAGCACCACATATCTCATCGAGATGTACAAATTTTGTTTAAAAGATTCGAATATACATAGTACTCCGCTGCAAACGAAAAGTTAAAAAATCGATTTATAATTTTTTTTGTATGTGGCAAACATGTGCAAAAAATCTGACAAAATCATACAATAATAACAGCCACAATAAAACAGCCACAATATGAACATAGTCAAATGAAAAATTAAGGTAATAATATAAACAACAATCGGTTTTTCATTTTTCCAACATCGTTCCATCACTTCCAAAAATCTGAAAAAATTACAGATTAATAATCATAAGAAAACACTAACAGTATAAAAATATAAACGTGGTCATTTCATAATTTCTATTAAAAATAAATGTTTTTAAACTTTTTGAATTTTTTTAAAATCCTATTTGCAGTGCAAAAAAACTGAAAAAATTCATAAACACGTACGTCGTTAAATAGAATGTACCTAATTTTTTTCAAAATTTTTGATACAGTGTAACGAAGCAGCCCAAACGGTAAATTACGTTTAGCTCTGGAACTGTCCCTCCGGTAATGGTAACGGGTTGAAACTTTGCACAAATGGTTTTCTTTGAACGCTCTATTAAATGATATGCTTACTTTCCAATTTGGGTCAAGGGTACTTTTGACCCCCTTATCCGGCTATGTTATAAACATTAAGAAATTCATAGATTTTTACAAATGGGAAAACAATGAAATCAGCTGTAATTCAATGTGATCTCAATAGACATTAAGAGATTTTGCAGTAGTAATTGTTATAAACATTGAGAAATCCATGGATTTTTACAAATGGGGAAATCAAGACATTATTCAATTTCGATCGATAAATTCATCTCCAAGTTACATAATAAATAGGAATTTTGCAATAACAATACTTATAAACAATAAGAAAAAATCATTTCTGAAAAGTGAACAAGTCGAAAACCTTTTCGGCAGCAAAACGTAAAGGGTTTCATCGATTTCGTCGAATTCAGGCCGAACATACGTGAAATAGTACAATTTTGCGATAAAAAAGTGCAATAAAATGATAAAAGATGGATGAAGGTGAAATGCCTTTTAAGCTTTTAGGAGGCACCGAAGCCCTACCAGATGCAAGAAGATTCAATCCGATTGGTCAATCCGTTTCGAAATAAGAAGCAATACAAAATTTTTCTGTTTTTTGGAAAAAAAAGGACGGGGAAAAAATAAAAAATCTTAAAATGTCGAAGTAACGGGACCAAACTGGGAATATGCTCTACAAGATACAAGAGATTTCATCCCGATCAATCAAGCCGTCTGGACGTAATCGGCAAACATACATAAAAAAAAAAAGGTAATTATAGAGAACATCCTCTCCAATTTCGATAATTCTTAAATATGTTGTAGAAATCAACATTGTGAATAACTTTTTCCTATACATATAACCATCGCTCGGCCTTAGTTTCCGAGATATTTGCAAAATATCATTGCTACTACTACAATGAATATTGCGTATAGCTACGCAACTGTGGCAGTGTGTGTGTAAGTGTTCAGTCGTCGATTGTTTAGGCTCGGAATACACGTACACGTCTGTGAGTTTCCGTAATTTCGAGGCGTATACTTTTCACGCAAAATCCTTTTACAAAAATTGAAATGCATATATGTCTCAATCACACGCATGCTGGCAGGCTGCGCCCCCCAGACCCCCCGCTAAACTATAAACACTCCTCAGGCTAACCGTGTACACACCTGAGTGGTGCGCTGCAGTACTCGTTGTTGGGGGCTTCGCCCTCAAACCCCCGACCGGGGGCAAGTCCCCGGACCCCCATTTTTTTACTGTACGAATACAGATCATGCGCTACTTTATATGTATAAATGAGTTCGGAACAGATTGAATCACGAGCCGACCAGCGAATGATAGGTAACGCATACAAACTCACAGACGCGTATGTGCATTCCGAGCCTAAACAAGTGACGACTCAACGCTTACACACACGCTGTCACAGACGCGTGGCTAGCTATACGCAGTATTCATTGTTGTAGCACCACATGGTATTTTGCAAATATCTCGGAAACTAAGGCCGAGCGACGGTTATAAGTGTGGAAAAGTTATTCACAATGTTGATTTCTACAACATATTTAAGAATTATCGAAATTGGAGAGGATGTAACCTGTTCTCTATAATTACCGTAAATGCATATTGTTTACACTGACCTATTTCGAAGATACGCTCCTTTTCTGCTGTATCTTTTCCTGGAAATGCGAAGACGTTTCAATGATTCTTTCCCCTTCAAGTATCGTGACGCCACATTCCGTTCCGTCCATATCGTAGAATTATTGTTATCAATTTTAGAAACACAATATTACAAACACTATACACAATATTAAAAAATAGCTCAATTTTATATGTACACGTGCGAACGGGTTACGATATATCACTGAACTGATTTCCCTGTGGGTCGGGGAACAGAATACGCCCACAGTAACCCCTGCTTGTCATAAGGGGCGACTAAAAGGGACAGGCGAGACCGCGGGCTGTGGCACCCGCGGTCAGGTGGGGAGGTATTCACTCCCCACCGGAGATGGCACTCCTCCCTTCGTTGGGGGGGGGGGGGGTACCGGTAGCGTTCGTAAGAGATCCCGGTGCCCCTCCCCAATGCGCCGTGGCCGGCCACCGTGACGTTTTAGTGGGTACTCCCCTTGATATCAAATCAAGGGGCGAGTCCCACACTACCCCCTCCTTATGAAGGGGCGTGCGTAAACGCATTTCCTCACGTAAAAAAAAAAAAAAAAAAAAAAAATCACTGAACTGAATCAGAAGTACGAAATTCATTTATTAGCTTTCAAAGTCAGACGAGTGGGGTGATTGTCGTTCTCGGTATACGATCTTGAAGACGCGGGGGTTTGGGGGGCGGATAGGCTGAAGATACCGATCACGTCCGACGTCAAAAATGACGATCTCAGAAGTTTCGTCGTTGACGCCGATCGCGAGCACAGCAGTCAAGCTAGAAGAAGCAACAGTGCATGTTCAAACCGCTGCAAGTTTACTGTACTACAGAAGTTTACTGTAAGTGGCTTGTTTTCTTATAATTATTAGAATCCAGTTTTATACAGACTGTTCGTGTCAATGATTAATATTTAAAACCAGGAAAAAGGAGAAAGTGATAGTGTTTATTATAACCAACGTAACAATGTATATAAAGGGTATAGCCTTTCATGAGGCAGTCAAAAGTGCCTTTAGATCGATTTCGATCTGCGACGATGTATTCGATAGGTTATCGAAAAAAACATCTGTGCCAAGTTTCAAGTACCTATCTCGACTGGGGGGGGGGGGGGGGAGTAAACAAGAAAAAAAAAATCATGTTTTTGACCAATTTCTCTCGTCCTATTGCATACAAAATTTTGAAATATTTCAATTAGCGCGTCACATATTTCATAATTTTTTTCAAATTTTTCAATTCAAAATCCAAGTTGTGAAAAATAAAAAACGCAACAGAATCATTAAAAATACCAGTTTGGTACCGAAATAATTTCAGAAGTATGATTATATAATTACAGGAAGTGTATTATTATTATTATTATTATTATTATTATTATTATTATTATTATCCTCAATTTTTTTCATAATTTTGAGTGTGATGCGCCTAGTTGAAAAAATAAAAAACTGATTTACTAGCTGTTTTGCTGTGTTATAGTAACTTATATACGGAAATTTGTATACATATTAGTATGAAAAAAATTGAGGATAATAATAATAATAATATACACTTCCTGTAATTATACAATCATAGTTCTACTTGGATTTTGAATTGAAATATCTGATAAAATTATGAAATATGTGACGAGCTAATTGATATATTTCTGATTTTTTTCAAAATTTTGTATGCAATAGGACGAGAAAAATTGGTCAAAAACATGATTTCTGTTTTTTCTTGTTTACTTGCCGCCCCCCCCCCCCAGTCGAGATAGGCACTTAAAACTTGGCGCAGATTAGTTTTTTTATTTAACCTATCGAATACATCGTCGCAGATCGAAATCGATCTAAAGGCACTTTTGACCCCCTTATCCGGCTATACCCTTTATATACATTGTTACGTTGGTTATAATAAACACTATCACTTTCGCCTCTTTCCTGGTTTTAAATATTAATCATTTACGAGAAAAACGCTGGCTAATTAATCTCTGAACAATTTTTTACTGATACATATTTTTGTATATAGATAGAATCCGAAAATAACAATATTGCGCCGACGCCGACACCAGCGCAAACACCGGCGCCAACACCAGCGCAAACACCGGCGCCAACACCAGCGCCAACAGCGACGCCAACACCGGACCAGGATAAAAAAAGAATTAAAAAGTTGTAGAAGAAAATGGTAAGTTACCCTAAATATATTTGAATTACATCAACAATCTCAAATATGTTATTTTTAAATTTTCATTCACTTTTTACAGAACAAAATGTTACGCCGCCTTCGCAGTAATATGTACAAACATAATTGGCGGAGAGGCGGAAGAGGAGGAGGAAGGGGAAGAGGAAAAGGAGGAAGAAGAGGAAGAAGAAGAGGAGGAGGATGGAGTGAAGGGGGGGGGGGCCGGGCAATGTCTATGGCTTCCAAAGGAGTTAGACAAAAAAAATTTAATAAATAAAAAAAAAGTTTTAAATTATTGACTTTATTTTTAGTTGTATTGTCCTCCTCCTATTGTAGTCATAAAGTACTTTCAGGTATAGGAAAGAAGAAAAATTATTGTAAATATCGACTAGACTCTGCCGATTAAGCGAGACTTGCAATATTACATTTGTGACATTTTTCTGATTACAATGATATTTACAATAATTTTTCTTCTAGCCGCTAGACCCTTACTTTCAGGTATCGCGTCATCACGCAGCCTATTCGTAGGCACACGGACATGCCACCGGGTGTTGCATGTGTGCGTGTGTCTCGGCACGGTTGCTCGCTAGCTTTCATGGTCGGCATCATGCTGCCTAATATTGTTAATTATGACAGAAAAGAGCAAAAGTAGAGTCCCTATGGGAGCTTGCGCTCTAGTTTGAACATTTATCTAGCGGAAACGAGTTTTGAGTAGTCTCGAATCTGCATTGTCGGGACATAAATAGGACAATGCGCAAGCCCTTGCAGTTCCGTGTACGTATATAGTGGCGTGGAGCTGCGTGAGTTCGTACCAGCACATACAAGGCACGGGAGTCCACTCCCTTTTTTTTTTTTTTTTACGTGTGGAAATGCGTTTACGCACGCCCCCTCATAAGGAGGGGGTAGTGTGGGACTCGCCTTTATGACTTCCCCTTGATATCAAATCAAGGGAAATACCCACTAAAACCTCACGGTGGCCGGCCACGGCGCATTGGGGAGGGGCACCGGGATCTCTTACGAACGCTACCGGTACCCCCCCCCCCCCCCAACGAAGGGAGGAGTTCCATCTCCGGTGGGGAGTGAATACCTCCCCACCTGACCGCGGGTGCCACAGCCCGCGGTCTCGCCTGTCCCTTTTAGTCGTCTCTTACGACAAGCAGGGATTTCTGTGGGCGTATTCTGTTCCCCGACCCACAGGGAAGGAAGTCCACTCCCTTAAGGAATATAAATATTAGAGGGGATAGGTCAAGCGTGGGTGTGTAGGAAGGTGTGAGGGTATGAATGAATAGATTTTGTGTACCCAAGTCCATTTCATAGCTGTAAAGGCTGAAATAAATATATATCTATCACTCCTGCAGCAAGAAGCAGAGAGAGTACCGGAGGAAGAATTGGTATATGAATATGACAGCCTCTACCACGAGGAAAAAGACTTAAAAAAACAATCATACGTTGAAAGGATTAATAACAGAAGGATAATTCAACAATTAAAGGAAAGGAATGAAGAGGAACTGCTAAACGAACTTGTGAGCCTTATTTGGGAAAGGAACTTGCAAGGAAAAGTTGAAACAATATTTAGCAAAACCAAATATAGAGTCAAATGGAGGCCCCCTCCTGAAGAAAAACGGTGGGATGTTAGGAACCAGGAAAATTTTGAAACATATGTATCGGAGGAAGAAAGAGCCAAAATTAAAAAAAGAAGTGGGCAAGAAAACTGCAAAGGGAGGGACTGGAATACTTAGGATCTGCCAGGACCTCTAAACCAGTGATCAAAAGCGATCAAGTTTTCAAGAACAAACATAATCACCCCCCTCCAGAAGAATATAGCCCCTCAACCTCAAGGAGACAATTCCTGAGAGAGCTAGCCCTCAAAGTCTGAGAGGAGAGGGCAAGGAAAGAGGAAGAAGAAAACAAAAGTAATAGGAATGATAAAAGGGACCAGGATGAAGAAAACTGGTAATTATGAACAACTAAAAAACTTTAAGTACAAGATTTAAAATACAAGGACTGTTTCTATATGTTTAAATAACTTAACGTATTTACTATATATTAGCATAGCGTATTAAAAAAAAAAAAAAGAAGAAGAAGAAGAAAATATAGAACGTATTCTCCTAAGCATACCGGTAAGATAATTTTTCAAAAAAAAAAAAAAAATATGACATGCGAATCTTTCTTATGCAATATAACATAAGGAGCTCAACCTTAGGCTGTTTTTCAGTTTCCTAATTTTCATTTTTAATTTATTTTTAATTTTTACTTTTAATTTTTATTTTTAGTTATACCTTGACACATGTACTTTTTTGTTATAATTTTGTTACGAGCCAGGGCGATAGCGACGCACGTGTGAGCCCAGCGAGTGGGTTGAATTCAAGAATCGAAGAAGATACGATTAGTCCTGTTTATTTCAATGGATCCAAAGATTGAGGATGGAGTAGAAATCGCAGACGACTCTGACGCGAAGTCAGATAGCTGCTGGGAATTGGTATCTCCCAATTAAGGGTAACCGTAGGATCGGTATCTTCCTGCCTCTTCCACAAACCTCCAGGTCGGGTCAAAAACCACGACCTAGCTGATATTCCCTTATACCAGGGGGGCGCTTTGGCGTCCTCCTGGGCGGGGAATTTCGGCGAAGTTGGCGGGCTGCGTCCGGTCAAGACCACTCACCGCACCTCCTCTTGGGGCTCCTAGGTCTCCGCTTAAGTAGTCGGCGCTCGCTTGCGAGAACCGATTTGCTGGATGCGGAGAGCGAACGCGGTGAGCTGGCAACAGGACGGATCACTTGTGGACGACACGGCAAGCGAGAAGGAGTCTAGGATACGGTGCCCACCTGCAATGGGGCACCTTATTATGAACAATGGACACTAAGGGAACTCAAGTTTACGGTGCAGGGGGCTTCGGATCCCCCAGTACCGGCGCGGTAAGGAGTAGTCGACCAGGCTCCCCCGCGTCGTTATCCTACCCCTGGGAGAACCCCGGGGTGGACCACCAGGCCCCCGGGTTCAGCAATGCATCTGGTGAGGAGGCGACTGTGGCGGGGACATCCTCCGCCGCAGCGTCTGCTTCGGCAAACGGGGCGCGCGATGGCACCCTCCTCACTCAGGCCGTTATACGGATCGAGAAGTTGGGGGATCGTCGGCTAGGATCCGGGCGCCGATTAGGGTCGGGGGTGGACCTGACTACCGACGGTGCCGACTCGGACGCCTCGACAGGCTCCGGCGTGTCGGCTTCGTCCCGCCGGTCCTCCTCGAGTGCACGGAAGAGGGTCCGCCCGCCTACAACGGGTGACTCTTCCGCCCTCGCCGGGGCAAAGCGACGGCTCCTGGAGCTCCAGGTTCGGGAGGCCGGGCTTCAGCCAGAGCCTGACGTGGGAGGCCCCTCAATGGCCCCACCCCCAACCAGGACTTCGAGCCCGAGATCCGGTAAGCCTCCCAGGGAGGAGGTGGAGCTGGCGGCAGCAATGCGCCACGCGCCCACGGCCGAACTGGGGGCGAAAATATTTGAGTCACTGGATGCGATCCACAAGGTTGCCCAGTGCTCAAATAACCTGAAAGGGCCGCTGGTGCGCCAGCTTTGACTTGCGGCGTCGACTATAAAGTCCGCCGCAGTCGAGCAGGCAAAGCGCACGACTGTTTCTGGGCGGGAGGAAGAGCTCGAGCGGACCGTCTCGGAGCTCCGCAGCCGCGTCGCCGAGCTCTAGACCCGACTGGCACGGGGGCGCAGGCCCCGCCGTCAACGCAATCATCCGCGGCCCCGCCGGCGGGCCCTGACGTAGAGGGGCTCATCCGCTGCTTCTGCGGCGAGATGGAGGAGCGCTTTGCCGCGCGCCTGGGGGCGATAACGGGCGGTGTCCAGACCCTATTGCCCGCTGCGAGAGTGTCTGCTCCCGCCGCGGGCTCCGCCCCACGAACGGTGCGTGCGCGGACCCTCGCACCGGCCGAAACTCCGGGTTCCTCCGCTAAAAAGCGGAGGGAGCACCGTAAGGCCGCGGCGGTGCTTAAGGTTGCCGGCGGTTCCGCGGCTACAGGGCCGCCTGCTGCCCGGCCTGGCGCGCGTGGCCAGCCCCGTGCTGGGCTCGCCGTCGCCCCGGCGGTGTTGCGGGCGGTCTCCTGCCCGGCGCCTGCGCCGCCCGTCCGGCCTCGACCAGCTGAAGCCTCGTCGGAGGTCATCGGCCGCAAGGCGGGGCGCGGGTCCGCTAGGTCCGCTGCGATTCCCCCGACTGGCTGATCGACACACGCACCACCGCAGGGCGGCTCGGGCGGGCGTGGCCGCGGGAGGCACGTGCGCCTGCCTCGTGCGCTTGCGCGGGCAACCGTGTCGCTCACCGTCACCCCTGGAAGCGACATAACCTACGCAGAGGTCATGGCCAAAGCGGTGAGCGGCGTTCGGCTGTCGGATGTCGGCATCGCAGGCATCCGATACCGGAAGAGCGGTAGGTCCTGCATCCTAGAGGTCCCGGGTCCGGACAGTGCCGCGGGGACCAATCGCTTGGCGGAGCTTCTGAGCGAGCTCTTCAGGGGCTCCGATGTCCGCGTCTCCAGGCCCGTCAAGACTGCAGAGGCGCGGCTAACCGGCCTGGATGAGTCGATCTCCGCGGGAGACGTAGCGGCTGCTGTGGCGGCCGTGGCTGGGTGCCGAGCGGACGACGTCCATACGGGTGTTGTCCGGCGGTCCGGCCTTGGCACCGTCTGGCTGCGTTGCCCGGCAGCTGCCATGAGGCACCTCTTGGCGTCCGGCCGGTTCGTGGTCGGGTGGACGTCCGCCAGAGTGGAGGTGCTGGCAGCACGTGCCCTAAGGTGCTATAAGTGCCTCGAGATCGGGCACGTGCGACAGAAGTGCTCCAGCGAGGCGGACCGCAGCGCCAGGTGCTACCTGTGCGGTGGTACGACCACAGGGTCCGGGACTGCACGGCCCCGCCGAGCTGCTCGATGTGCGCCGACATCGGTAGGCTGGCCAATCACCGACTGGGCGCCAAGGGCTGCGCTCCTCCCCCGCCGAAGCGCGGATCGTCGGGGCTGCCGACGCCGGTCAATAAGCCGGTGGAGGAGCCGCAGGCACAGGCACCCGCTGAGGGTGAAGTAGGATCCGGCCCTGGGGAGACCATGGACACGGCCTAGAGTTCATGCACCAGATACGGATCCTCCAAACCAACCTCAACCACTCGGCCCGGGCACAGGACCTGTTCGTCCACAGCCTGGCAGAGTTGGGCGTGTGGTTGGCCGTCGCCGCGGAGCCGTACCGCGTCCGTGACCGCCCTGATTGGGTGGCGGACGCGCTGGACTCCGTGGGGATCGTGAGCGACGGAACCGTGCTCCTGAGTGTAGTTTCGCGGGGGGGCGGATTCGTCGCTGCGCTCTATGGGCGCTTGGCGGTGATCGGCGTATACGCTTCGCAAAGCCTTCCCCTCGCGTCCTTCGAGAGGTTGCTGGACGGGTTGCGGGAACTCTTGTTCCGTAATCCAACCCCCCCCCCCCCCCAAGCACTGGTCCTGGGGGATTTTAACGCGACGTCCACCCTCTGTGGCAGCCCCAGATCCGATCCGAGAGGGGAGGCCGTGCTGGAGTGGGCGGCGGGCGCGGACCACCGGCTCCTAAACCGGGGGTCGGTAAGCACGTGCGTGCGGTGGCAGGGCAAGTCGATTGTCGACTTGTCGTGGGCGACGCCTGCCGCCGCGCGCCTTGTGTCCGGGTGGAGGGTGGCGGAAGAAGTAGAATCACTTAGCGACCACCGCTACATCGTTTTCGATATTTCCGCCACTCCGCATAATCACCTCGCGCTACGTCGGCCGACGCGCCGACTACCGCGTCGATGGGCGCTGAAGCGCATGGATGAGGACGCGCTGATGGCGGCAGCCCTCGCGGCGTCCTGGCCGGACGTACCGGCCGGACTGATCGCAGACGTCGATCGGGAGGCAGGACGGCTCCGAGAGGCGATGGCGGCGGCGTGCGACGCCGCCATGCCTCGGGCCGGGAAGCCCCCGAGACGGGGAGCATATTGGTGGAGCGACGAGATAGCCGCGTTGCGATCTTCGTGCAGCGCGGCACGGCGTCGATTCACCAGGGCACGCCGGAGACGCAACCGCGACCCAGCGAAGGAGACCGAACTCTACGGGGTCTACCGTCAGGCGACGGTCGACTTCCAGAGAGCCATCGGGCGAGCCAAGGCGCGAGCCTGGGGAGAGCTTCTCGGAACTCTGGACCAAGACCCATAGGGGCGGCCGTACTGCGCCGTGTTGGGGCGCATGCGCCCGGCTGCACCCTCGGTAACGGAGTCCCTCCACCCCCAGGTGCTCGAGCAAGTCGTTGACGCCCTCTTCCCAGCAGATCCGGAGGAGGTCGCGCGGCCGCCCGGGCCGGCAGTTCCGAGCGATTGGACCGTTAACATGGGGGTCACGACCGAGGAGCTCGCAGCAGCTGTCCGGCGCCTGGTAGCCAAGAACACGGCGCCGGGTTCGGACGGCATACCCGGGCGAGCGCTGGCCCTGGCCCTGCGCGTCCTCGGCCCCCGACTCAGGCGGCTATTTGACGGCTGCCTGCGGTCGGGGCGGGTCCCGCTCCAATGGAAGCGGGCACGGATGATCCTCGTCCCCAAGAAGGGAAAGCCCGCGAGCGCACCCTCCGCGTATCGGCCGATCTGTCTCCTCGACGAGGCGGGCAAGCTCTTCGAGCGTGTGCTCGCTGCCCGCCTGTCGAGGAGCCTGTCCGACTGTGGTCCCGGACTGGCAGACTGCCAGTACGGTTTCCGCGGGGGCAGATCGACGCTTGACGCGATCGACCATGTGCGTGCCCTCGCGAACTGGGCGGTCTCCCGGGGCAGGGTAGCGTTGGCGATCAGCCTGGATATCGCCAACACCTTTAACACTCTGCGCTGGGGCACGATCCGAGAGGCACTCCAAGAGCATGGAGATCCGGCAAGATCCGGGCACTGGGACTGGAGATCTCGTCGAAGAAGACGGAGGTAGTTATGTTTCACGGACTGCCTCTGTCGCGGCGGGCACCCCAGGCTTGGATCCGAGTTGGTGACGCCCACGTCCAGGTGAGCGAGACGATGAGGTACCTCGGCCTCGAGCTGGATAGCCGCTGGCGCTTCGAGGCTCATTTCGACCGCCTTCTCCCCCGAGTCCAGGGCGTAGCGACCCAATTGGGTAGTCTGATGCCCAACCTCGGGGGTCCGGAAGAGAGCGTGCGCCGCCTTTAAGTGGGGGTGGTGCGGTCAATGACCTTATACGGGTCACCCGTTTGGGCCGGCGACATGATGGCCCGTCGGCGCAGCCGGATGCTGCTGCGCTGCGTGCAAAGGCACATGGCCATCAGGGTCGCGAGGGCATACCGCACCATATCCCACGAGGCGGCAGCCGTCCTGGCAGGGGTGGTGCCGTTTGATCTCCAGCCGGAGGCGGACGCCGATATATATCGGCGCCTGCAAATCCTCCGCCGGAGTGAAGCCACCCCGCCGGATGGTGCGATCGAAGAGTGGAGGCGTCGAGCCCGACGGCTCGCCCGTGAGAAGTGGCGGCGCGAAGTCCTGCCAAGTCTGGACGCTTGGATGGACCGTCGACATGGCCGGCTGTCGTACCGGCTCACGCAGGTGCTCACCGGACATGGCTGTTTCGGTGAGTACCTGCAAAATGTGGGTGCGGAGGCGACAGCTGTGTGCCACCAATGTGGGGCCGATGTAGACTCGGCCGAACATGCGTTGGAGGAGTGCCCGGCCTTCTCGGCGGAGAGGCGGGCGCTCCAGCAGGTTGTTGGTTGGGACCTCTCGCTTCCGGCCGTCGTTGCGTCGATGGTCGAGGGCGAGAGGTCCTGGAGGGCGGTGTCCTCCTTCTGTGAGGTCGTCATATCGCAGAAGGAGGACGACGAGCCGGATCGAGAGAGAACTGATCCCGCTCGCGCGGAGCGGAGGAGGTAGAGGCGCGCGGCAGGACGGCGGCTACCAGCTGCTCCCGCTCCTGCCGGTGGGGCTAGTCCCCACTGAGCTCCTCTCCTCCACCGGCCGGTAACCGCAATACATGGTCCGGCTGGGGGAGCGATCCCGCGGGACACGAGCGGCGAGCCCAGCACTGGGCTCACCCTCTGTTGCCCGTGGGATCGCTGGGCATGGGAGGACCGCCGTGCAGGAACGCCGGAGGTCCTCACTAAAACAACCCATGCCCAGCAGGGGCGCCGTCGGGTGTAGCCCCCCGGTGGCGCTTTTCCCTGTGTAGCGGGGAACAAGAATACGCCCACAGTAATCCCTGCTTGTCGTAAGAGGCGACTAAAAGGGACAGGTGTGACTGCGGGTAGTGGCGCCCGTAACCAGGTGGGGAGGGATGTCGCTCCCCACCGGAGATGGAACTCCTCCATTGCAAGGAAGGAGGCGCGGGGGGTGGCACCGGTAGCGTTCGAAAGAGATCCGGTGCCCCTCCCCAATGCACAGAGCCCGGCCACCGTGGAGTTTTAGTGGGTATTGCCCTCCTTCTGAGGGGCGAGCCCCACACTACCCCCTCCTTTGAGGGGGCGTGCGTAAATGCATTTCTCCGCGTTAAAAAAAAAAAGAAAAGGATCGGTATATCCCGGTAAAGGGTAACCGTTGGGAAGGTTAGGTAAGGATTGAATCGTATCGTTCGAATATAATACGCGTCGGGGATAAAGCCTCGCAACTATTAATTCTAAACAAACAATAACTCGAGCGGTAAAGTTATTATGTTGTGGGGTCGTTACACTGGTTAGGATTACTTATTCCAATGGTGAAGGTTTAATAACGATTTAACAGACCTTTTAAGGTTAACAAATGATTATATATTCAAAACTGAATAATTCTAATAATACAATTGTACAGTGTCGTGTTGTTGCGGTTAGTGTATGAATTTAGTTACCTAATTGTTGCACGGTGTTAACGCACTGGCGATGCGGGGGTCGAGAATGCTTCTATGCCGTAATAGATTTTGTACCGTTCTCGCGGATCTATATGGTTAATGTTGATCGAAAGGGATCTGAAGCCCGATCTCACTGAAGCGCAACTCTGAAGACGATCGACGTGACTTTACTAAGTAACTCTTTCGTACTAATCCCGCGAGTAACGAAAATCATGGGTTTATATACCCCTAGATATTGGTGGGGATACGTCAGTGATTCCCATATATGGAAATTTGGCGGTTGAGATTTTCGTTACTCAGAGGTGAACATCTGTGGGGCTTTAGGGAAAGTTTAGATAAAGGGTTACCCACGCAACGCGAGTTAAAAGATGATTATGAGAAAAGTATGGTACAGCTGCAGGGTGCACTTTGGTAAGAATCCACATTCCAAGGAGTAGATAAAATAAATAAACGCGAGCTTCGAAAAGAACGGGTATGCATACGTAACAATTCTAAGAAATGGAAGTCAGTATTAAAACTCCATTCACTCCCTTATT
Source organism: Hylaeus volcanicus (assembly GCF_026283585.1). Taxonomy (NCBI): domain Eukaryota; kingdom Metazoa; phylum Arthropoda; class Insecta; order Hymenoptera; family Colletidae; genus Hylaeus; species Hylaeus volcanicus. The sequence goes on along the minus strand of NW_026533146.1, from coordinate 60,834 downwards.
TTTACTTTAAACCTATAATGTGTGATACAACCCGAATAGGATTAAGATTTGCGCTTTACGCCTGTTAAATTGTTTCTTACTAAATATAAATTCAAATTAAGACATAGAGAAACCAATAGAAAGATGATAATTATTAATCTAGAATTAACCGTGACGACCTTAGGAATAAGCCGACAATAGAAAGTACAAATGAATATAGCTACAAAAAATCTATTTTTTGATAAGTCTGTTACATTTATGCCAAATATATATAATTATCTAGATCTATATCACGTACCTGAAAGCTCTTGTACTGGAAAGGAACGAATAAACGCTCATAATAATAATTCATTGAATGAAATGTTTAAAAAGAGGAATCAAATATATGCAACCCCCCCCCCCTAAGCAACAGATATCCTTTTTTAATTTTCATCGAAAAAAAAACTTAGTTTAAAATAATTTAAAAAAAAAAGAGGTTGGAAAGTAAAGAAAAGCAAATAAAATAATTAATAATAGCTTACATACAGTTAGATTACTTGCTTATTAATACTTCGATATATGAGTGAATTTAAGAAAGCAAATGAAAACGGTCATCCTTCCTTTTCATACATAAAAGTTCATTTCTTTTTGTCTGACAATAATTTTGAAAGGAATTTAAGATAGGTCTATGGAAGGCAAGAAGCTTGAGAGGAAAATTAGATGAATTAAGAAGGGAAATGGAAGACGTCCAAATAATGGCAATTACGGAAACATGGCTCAAGCCGACAGAACAGGACCCAAAGGTTCCAGGTTACATCTGGATAAGATTGGATAGACAGAACAAGGAACCTGGTGGGGACGTGCCTTTCCTAACCCAGCAGAATGTAAATATAATGAACAAGGAGATACTAACCTGGAAAGTAGGAATGCTTAATGTAAGAGTTTTGAAAATTACGGTTAAAAGTTCACAATCAAATAATGATATAGATCTTATCCTGGCATATAAGAGACCGGTTATAAAAACGAATAAGAAGGATTGGCAGTATTTGTTTAACTTGCAAAGACAAGAGATTGACACTATTTTCTTAGGGAACTGGAATGCAGCAAGTAATTCATGGAATTGTAGGAATGACACTCCCACAGGCATTGCCCTTAGGGATTGCGTCGAAGAAATGGATTTGAGAATAATTAATACAAATACGATCTCTAGACCAATGTCAGGAGCATATACTCCATCCAACATTGATCTATATATAACCAGCTCTAATTTAGGAGATGACTTTGAAATAGAAGAAAAGGGAACAACCCTTGGATCAGACCACCAGATAATCTACTTAAAAATAGGTGAGGAATGGATTAAAACTATTAAGGAAAGATACAAAGGAACAAGAAAATATAAGATATTTAAAATCAACTGGGAAGTATATGAAGAGGAACAAAGAAATAATTTGGATCGGCTAAAAGAAAAGATGGAAAAGGAATCAAATATTAACTATAAATGTAACTTATTAACAGAAACATTACAGAGGATAGCAGACAGGTCCATGGAAGGAAAAAAGAAGAGGAATACAGAAAGTATTCTAAAAAAGAAAAAAGTCAAACAAACATGGTGGAATGAGAATTGCGAAAACGCAAAAAGGGAAAGAAATAGGAAGGTAAGCATTTTCACCAGGAACCCAGACAGAGAGAACTGGCAGAATGTACATGAATCTCAGAACAATTTAAAAAGAGTCATTAAGGATACAAAGAAAAAGGCATGGGAGGAATTTGCAAACAGTATAAATTACCGTACGGGTATCAAGGAGATGTGGAGCAAGGTAAGAGGGTTATCAAAAGGATTAATTAAAAACACAAATAATAACATGACTATACAGGAACTGATCACCCAAGAAGAGGAACAGATAGTAAACCTATTACCAGACGAAGTAGAAGAAGAGGATGAATTATTATCCAATGCAGCAGAAGACCAAAAATTCGATAAAGAAGAATCAAGACAGAATGAAAATTTTCTAGAGAAGACTCACTTTGTGGGCGGAGGAGAACAATATAATGGATCAGAAATAGAATGGTTTTAGAAAAGGCAGGTCCACACTTGATAACCTAACGATACTAACCATGGACGCAGAGGCAGCAATCGGCAGCAAAAATGATATGATTATTGCACTAATAGACATAAAATCGGCTTACGATAACGTAGACCATAGATTAATGATAAACAAATTACGGGAGGAGAAGTGTCCTTTGAACCTCTTGAAGTACCTCAAATCATGGATAAATAATAGGACCATTTTATGCAATAGAACAAGAGCGGACCCAGTGAAGGGAAGATTTATAAAGGGACCGCACAAGGATCCATTATTAGTCCAATACTGTACAACATATATACATCGGACATATCAGTGAATATCAAAGATAATAATACCGAAATTTTGCAGTACGCAGACGACATAGCTTTATATGTTAAAGGAAAGAACATTAGAGATATTAAAAACACTATAGAAAAAAAAATGAAGGTTTTGTCATACAATCTGTGTTGCGTCGCAAGATAAGCAATGAAGGGACATGGCATTGTTTGCGAGCGGCATGACCTTTTGAGCCATACACATCGCGCGATATTTTGGATACCTGCCCTGCTCTGTGCCCAACCGCTTCCCACTGGTTTCCGGCCTGCCGGGTTAGGAAGGGGAGAGGTTCTGCTTGAGAACCAGATTGATTTCGACTCCCGAAGGGTTCGGAGCTCTGAGGCGTGTATTGTATATGTACATTTTTGCGTATCGTTACTACAATAAATGTGCATTCAGGAGTGGTGTTCTTAACTCATTTCAACAACAAAGGTACAATATTCATAACTAACTAGATCGTGCAGCATTAAGTTGTGACACGGTCAGCGGCAGTCACAAAACGCGATCACAACGTGGATTCGCGTTACGCGCCGTAACAACCTGGAAAAGATCAAACTAAAAATAGCCACTGAAAAAACACAAGTCCTAACTTTGGGAAAACATAATTGGAAAGGATTCATAGACAAAATCAGAATAGGAAACGAAGAAATATCTCCCTCAGACACCGTTACGTTTTTAGGCATTACAATAGACAACAAACTAACATTTAAACAACATATGGAAAAGGTAAAACAGGTTAAGGAAGAGACTAGATCTTCTGAAATTTATAGGAGGAATAAGAAAAGGAGCTAACCCTGCGACCATGGTTATGCTATTTAAATCACTTATTAGATCGGTGATAGAATATGGCAGTATAATTTATTTTCCTTTCAGAGAAGGTAAGAAAGAGTTAATCGAACGCTCCCACCATGCAGGCATCAGAACAGCGATGGGATATAGGATTACAACGCCTCTTAATGTGATGTACATGGAATCAGGAGTAATGGAACTGGGAACAAGGGTAGAATTGCTTACGTATAGATATATGTATAAACTTAACGAAAAAGGAAACAAGAGAATATGGGAAATTATTAAGAAAGCTTTAAAGTATAAATACTCGAATAAGGGGACGGTACAAAGATTTGAAATACCATACAAAACAGTAGAGGAAGAAGATCAATACTTTCATACATGGACAGGAGAAAGAGCAGAGAATGCCAATCTAAAAAACAAGGCTAACCAATTAATGGATTCTAGAATATCTTGGAAAGCGGGATTACAAAGAAGAGACATTGAAACCCCAGAGGAAGACCTCCAAAATGAAATTAGGAAGGATTTAGGACTTGAAGAGGAGGAAAATATAGTATGGGTGTATACAGACGGATCCAAAAAAGAAGGTACTAATGCCAATGGTATTGGAATAGTAATCAACATAGGGAATATCTGGGAAAGCTATTAATACAGTGTTATGAACAAAGCGATAATATATACGACTGAGGCTATAGCTATTATGAAAGCTATAGAATACTGTAGCTTCCATTTTAATAACAAAACAAGTATTATACTTACAGACTCCATGAGTGTTCTCAGAAAAATCGAACAAGAAGACATTAATAGTATAGAAACTCCATGGAGCTATAAGATTAGAAAAAAGCTGAATGAACTCTATCAAATAGAAACAACAGGTACACAGCAGAACCATAATTATACAAGAATAAGACTGGGTTGGGTCCCAGCCCATAAGAATATCAAGGGAAACGAACTAGCAGATGAAGCAGCAAAAAAAAGACTAAATGGGAATCCGGAAGAGAAAACTAAAATTGGAATAAGGGACTTTAGAGTCAATAGAGAAATTGTATTATGGAAAAGGAATGACAGGAACCTAAAGGAACAAGGAAAATTTAAAGGAAAAAAATATATGGACAGGACAGACAAAAACATTGGCAGAAAGAAAGTATGGTTTTGGAACATGGTGGACTGGGAGAGGGCAGATATAACCCTCTTAAGTAGAATAAGACCCAACCATCTTCATCTAGGAGAGTCTCTTTTTAGGAAAAACTTGGTGGAGTCGCCAGAGTGCGAATGCGGACACCCATGTGAGAATCTGAACCATTTTGTTTGGGATTGCCCTAAGTACAGGGTAAAAAGGAAACACTTGGAGAAGATCTTGGAGAAAAGAGGAGTGGACAAAAACCAAGACTTTGCTTTACTTATTAGCAGAAACAATGAAGAGATCGCAAAGGCTTTCTCAGATTTAAACAGAATTTTATAGACATAACGAGATACTAGGAGACATACAGGAAAACAAGATTAGGAACAGGGAGAGAAGAGGAAAGAATAGTTTTAAAATAGTACAAATATTTTTAAACTAATTAATGCCAACCTTTGAATAAAACACAAACAGAATATTTGGGGAAAAAGCTTTAGCTAATCATATATTTGGTTTCTCAATAGAAGATTACAATATAGGACAATGTATAAAGTAAAATATTTGAATGTATAATAACTCATAATGTATGATGTGTGATATACATGACTAAATGCATAAAGTAAGGGTAACTGATAAATCTAACTTAGAATTATGTAGAATAAGACACAAATGTACAAATTAGAAATGTAATATTCGAAATCAGTAAGGTCCTAACAAAAATAAGGAATAAGTACGATTATGTAACTTTGTAAAATGAATGTATAAAAGATGAAGGGAGAGGTATGCCCCCCTCAGAATGACTATAGATATTCGTTGGGCAAGAGGAGGGGAGCTATCACCACAAACGCCATCTTTAGACCATATCTTGTAGTTCTAAAGAGAATAAACAACTAACTAACTAGTACCCTGAACGCCATCTCTAGAGTGCACCACAATCTATGTATTAATGTTCAGCAGAAAATAAAATTTGAATTTGAATTTTACGTGCTCTACCTCGACTTCCCCTTGATCTGTCTGGTTTTTCCTCTCGTAATCTCTATTTTTTCCTTATCTTTCTTTTCTCCGTCTATATTTTCCTTCAAAACTTTCTTTTGACTTTTCTCTCGCACTGTCGACTATTCCACTCACCTTTAACAAAGACTCTTCGTCTGCTTGTCCTAGGGATTCTTCCTTCTTCTTTTCTGCCACCAGGTGGCGCTTCCTCTTTCCCTCCTCGTCCTGATGTTCTATTGGACGTTTCCTCCGCAAAGTTCCCTCCATCGTAATTTCCATTGGGACACGCATGCCCCTCAGCTCCTCTACCGGTACATTCTTTAAGTTGATTTTCAGGTCCCTCGAGCCCATCTCTTCACTCATACACTCGTTCTTCCTTGGAGCAAGCTTCACTTGACTCCAGGGATACTGATCTTCGTAGCCTTTTTCTTCAGCCCTCCTTGGTCTTTGTGATCAACTTTCACTTCTTCTCTTATTAAATTTCCCCATCACCCTCTTCTAGGTTTCTTTAATACGATATTACACTTTCTTTCGTACAGCTTCAAACACAGACCTCCACTCCTCTCGCCATCTTGGAAGCCTCCTCCTGTATAATACGTATGTACGCACGGCCTGGCATGGAGTTTTGGACTCCTGATTCCGACCACCGAAGTGTTAATCTTTTGGCTCCATTAATGGAGCAACCTTGGGCGACGAAACTGATCTCAGCTCGCCCAGGTTTATGATGTGCAGGTCGTGTATAATGTTCGATAGGCGTGTTAGCTATGAGGAGTGTAATGTCTCCTCGATACATTGTGGAATGTTTGGGGATCGTGCGAACGATGATGATGTATTCGTATCTTAATCAGTCGCGACGAATAATGACGTTCGCGGGTGAACATATTTGATTTTAGAAGTTTCGAATAATCATTTCTTATGGACAGACTGAAATGTGTGTCTTCGAAAGAGTTCTTTTCTATATATTTTATATATAGAATAATATTTAATTGAAATCAAATTTTATTTCCATGCTTAATTATATAATAAAGTCACAGAACAATACTAAAATAGTGTTAATTGAGCAGTTAATCAATTGAAATAGGTGATTCGTGCTTAGGTTTGTGTTGAATGTTATGGTGTACGTGGCAAAATTCTAGAATATGTACCGATGACCAGGATTCAAATCCCCAAATTGCAATTTTTTTTTTAAGTTATTGATCTTTTTTCATTGATTATATTTTTACACATAACGACACTTGTTTATATTTAACTAAATTTTAAATAAAATATCTTTATTTGTGAGAAACTGTAATAAATAAATAAATAAAACATTTTAGGGAGTGTTACGCTATCACGTGAACTTAGCTTCATGCCATGTAGCGCCACAACACGTAATAGCTTAAACACTACCGCATGTAGCATATATTTATATTCAAATTAGGAGCGGAATTCAAATGGATTAACGCATTGAATCAACGAACCGCCACGTACATTGTTAAAACATTTGACGTGGGCGATCAAGCGTGGGAAAGTCGAAAGTCAGGAGAGAAACGGGAACGTTCGCTGAAAATACTTAATAGATTTATTATAGGCCGCGTCGAATCGCCGTTTCCGTTGGAATGCATTTCTTTAGAATTCGAGTCGAGTTAGCTTTTGTTCCAGCTCGTAGGATCCTTGAAAATAACAAACTCGCGCTGTACCTCGGTTCGCGTTTCCGGCGACTTCTTCAAGAGGGTAATAAATTTCCTTAAGGGTTGCTGTGTCTCGCCGGCGCGTTTTCTCTCTCTCTAGACCTCCGCGCTTTCCTTTTTCACATGTAGCCCTGCACAAACATGTCCGCGCGACTCCCACCTCCACCCGACTCAAGGGTGGATCCCAGATCGATGAAGATCACCGATAGAATGAGTAGGGCGCAACCCCCGATTGGACCAAGATAACCCTAAGGGTGGATCGGGAATCTTCCGGATATGGGAGGGAAGCAGGAGATCGAGCGAAGATTTTTCCAGAAAGATCAATCGTAATCCAACCTCTGGGAACGAAGTATGAAACGATTTTTCAACCGAACGAGTCGACCGAATGAACGTCTTTGCTTTTTCTTAAAAGTATTTCGAATTTTATTTCACGCGCCTCTCCGGGCAGAGCGGATCAGTGCACGACAGGCACCCTACCCACGTCAGAAAATTCCCTATCACCGCACGACGCGTCCCGCAACAGGGGAAACAAATTTTAGGAGTTTTAACTTGTATTTTGAAGGGTGCGCAGGAGACCCAGCAAAACTCCGAGTTGACTTCAGCGAGAGTCGCGGAGAAAGTAGGAAGCTCTGACACAAGGATAGATAGATCCTTGTGTCTCCAATAATGCTGTGACAGAGAGGGAGGCACATCAATCGCAGGAGAGGCAAAGAGAGAATGATGTCAAACGTGTGCAATTTTCCGAACAACTATTGTAATTGTATGAGGCGAGGGAACGACCTCTCCTAATTTTTTTGGTAAACTGTTCCTTATAAAACACCGCTGCGGGGGACACCTACACACGTCGCAAATGGCTTGTGAAACGTGCAACGTTAGGCGTTGTGGCTCTTTTTCCAAAAATCTGAACGAATCCACCAAAACAGCATTTAGGGAGGAGCAGTTTAAAAAAAGAATGAACCGAAAAGGTTGCTCCTCGCCCATGCAATTACAATGGTGGTGTCGCAGCGGTTGAGACGATTTATATGCCAACATGGCTTCTCTCTCTCTCTCTCTCTCTCTCTCTCTCTCTCTCTCTCTCTCTCT